>NC_081570.1:65043586-65119060 GCF_022355385.1 Mustela nigripes
GTAAACCTGGTGATTCACAGACCTGTACCCCTGGGGATAAAAATATATGTTTATAAAAATAAAAAATTAAAAAAAAAATGTCTGCCTTCAGCTCAGGTCATGATCTCGGGGTCCTGGGATTGAGCCCCATGGGCTCCCCACTCAGCAGGGAGTCTGCTTCTCCCTCTCCCTCTACTTTCCCCAGAACCTGGGGAAAAGCAGGTATTTAATCGATGATTGGTGGGTGGATGAATAAGCAAGAATATTGTAGCATTCAGAAAGCACTATATCACTTATTTTTCATCAAGGATGTGTTTGAATTTCTAACCCTTTATCACATACTTACAGATATATTTGCTGATGGTTGTGTGTTGAGATCCTATGAGTGTTAGGTTTTTATTCTCCCACAGAGATCTGACCTGAAGTTAGGGCGTTTTTTTACTTGCTGTTGTAGAGGGCTTGCACTCTCCCTCTCAGTGACCGTTACTTTCCTGCAGGTTTTCAGCACAGCCTCTTGTGGAGCTCTGTTCTGTGAAGGATGTAGCTGGCTCCACTTCTTCTGGGGGAAGCAGGGGAAGATACCTTGCCTGCAAACTTTTGGCTATCTGGAATGGAACGTTCTTCTGCAAGGGAGGAAGCACGGTGAAAGGGATCATACCTACAGGAAATCTAATATTTGCTTTGCAGTGAAATGTGAAAAATTGAAAGAAAGGAAGCAGCATAGTGACTAGAAGTCCACTCTGTGTGGGATTTCCTTTTTGGGGCTTTTCTCCTGCCCTGTTACATCATCATTTTGTGTGTGTGTGTGTGTGTGTGTGTGTTTGTTTTAAGATTTTACTATTTGACAGAGAAAGGGAGCAGAGGGAGAGTGCGAGCAGGAGAAAGTAGAGGGAGAGGGAGAAGCAGACTCCCTGCTGAGTGGGGAGCCCATGGGGCTCAATCCCAGGACCCCGAGATCATGACCTGAGCTGAAGGCAGACATTTAACTGACTGAGCCACCCAGGTGCTCCCCATCATTTAGATTTTAATGTTTTATTTCCTAACTGATAACTTGCTTTTATATTAATGGTGTTTGGGATCCACTGTGAACACATTAATAGATTCACTTCTTAAAACCACACAAAACAAAACTGTTTCTTCACCTTCCCATCATTGTTTGAGAAAGGAAATCAGAATAGCTGTTTACTCTGCATATTCCCTTGGCCATTTGCCCACACTATTCATGATTTTTGTAAGTGGACTAATTATACATTGATTTCACAGTTAGAATAATAATAGGGGCCATTCTTTTTTTTAAAATTTATTTAAGATTTTATAGATTTCACAGAGAGAGGGAGAAAGGGAGGGAACACAAGCAGAGGGAGTGGGAGAGGGAGAGGGAGAAGCAGGCTTCTCAGTGAGCAGGGAGCCTGATGCAGGTGTGGGCTCGGTGTGAGGCTCAGTCCCAGGACCCTGGGCTCACGTTCTGATCACCAAATATATTACACCCTGCCCAGGAACACAAGGGGTTAAATCAAACATCCATCAGTTAGCACAACTCACCACAGATGAAAAAGGGAAAGGGTGGGGACACCAGTTTTTCTTTGTAAGCCTTTATTCTTTGGTACCCAGTTGCCTCTTGTCCTCATCACTAGCTCCTTTCATACACTTCTCAGATTTGATCAGAGTTTTGCTGACCATGCTGGACCTTTTGGCCGTGTGACAGAACTCTTCCTACTCAGACACATTCTGATATAGCTTAAAGGGCCATTTGATAAGTAGTAGTTGCACCATTTCTGAACCTTATGAGGCTTATGGACATGTTAAGGCTTAAGTTCGAGTGGGAATCAGGAATGGTGTGAAACCCAGGGATACAGGGAAAGGGTTGAAAGGGAGGACTGAAGCAAGGCTCAGGTTTGGAGGAAGGGCTGGAAACATCTGTGGCAAAATTACTTGACAGTAAAAAGAAAAAAAAAATTCCATTTAGCCATTTTGATATAACACACCTGTATTAAAATGTTTTCCTTTGGGACATATGTACTCAGGAAATGTTTGTTGAACTTAATTTTTGAACCAATGACATGTTTTCAATCCCCTTTCTCCTACTGTTCTGTAATTTTATATTTGGGCCCCAGACCATGGTGAACAAACTTTGAGCTGCCCTGCAGATTTTAGTAAAATGAATCCTGTTTTTGAAGGAAAATGAGCTTCAATAAAGACATGGTGACATGAGTCGCTTTAGAATCTCTACACCACTTTTTACTATTCCAGTTCTTCATGCTGTTTCTACCATTACGTGAATTTTTTTTTTAAAGATTTTATTTATTTGCCAGAGAGAGAGTACACACAAGCAGGGAGAGAGGCAGGCAGAGGCAGCGAGAGAAGCAGGCTCCTTGCTGAGCAAGGAGCCCCATGCGGGACTCGATCCCAGGACCCTGGGATCATGACCTGACCTGAAGGCAGTGGCTTAACCAACTCAGCCACCAAGGTGTTCCTACCGTCATGTGGATTTGACCAAATTGCATTCATCTCTCCATACTTCAGTTCCTTTATTTTGAAAATTAAGGAACTGGATTTGTGGTCTTTAAGGTCTGTTTTAGACCTCTTCATTTTAGTACCTCATTCATTACTTTTCTCAAGCACTATAATGTGATAAATAATTTTCCTCATTAAAAAAAAATCACCAGTTTTCAAAAACAGTCTTGCTTATATTTTCATTGTGGTAAACATGTCATGGCCTTGCCTTTGGGAACACAACTTTTGGTTTTAGCATTGTAAATGGCAGGTAATGTAGGTGTTAAATCACTATGATCCGAACTCAGAATTTGGCTCTTGACAAACACAGGCTTTGTGACCTTAGGCAAATTACTTTCTTTTAGTAGCCTAAAATTCATCTTCTATAATTTGGAGGTGATAATGTATTTCTAAAGTCAATGTGAGGATTAAATGAGATCATGGCTATCAATTGTTTAGAACACAGCCTTGTCTATAGGAAGTACTCCGTATATATTATCTGAGGTTAATGATGTAACTTCTTAGATCATAAATCGAGGACTGGTTCACTCAAATATTATATCTAATGATCAGAATGCTTTGTGATGGAAACTGAGCTAACCTATTTTTTTCTTTCTTACAGATCTTATATTGCACTTTAAACACACCTAAAGTTGATATGGAAAATCTCTTAGGATCGTATGTAGGCCTTGAAGATTTCATATTTGCCCATGTGAAAGGGAACCAAAAAGAAGTGAATGTATATAAATCTGAGGACTCACTTGGTCTCACCATTACAGAAAATGGAGCTGGCTATGCTTTTATAAAGGTGAGTCTTAAAAAATAACTATGTGACTTAACCGAGGGTAATATTTAAGAAAATCTACCAGGTCAAAGAAATCTTCAGATTGGAAAGCTGGCTTAGCAAGGATGTTTTGATAAGGTTTCATTTAAAAAAGCTTGCAAAGACCTCATTTTTTGTTTACCCTTCGCTTGAATTTCTTACTTTCAGTTTAAACTTCCTCTAGAATTTAGAACTTAATGAGAAGGAAAGCCAGATCTTGGTGCCCATTTATCCATATGAGATCTTGTAGGTCTGTAGCTCATTAATATCTGATGACTTCTGTGTTGATTTCCAGTGTTTTTTTTTAGGGTAATTTCCAAGTGTGAGAGAGAGAGAGAGAGTGAGAGAAAAAAAAAAAAAATATATATATATATATATATATTTTTTTTTTTTTTAAAGTAATCTCTAGGGGCGCCTGGGTGGCTCAGTGCGTTAAAGCCTCTGCCTTTGGCTCAGGTCATGATCCCAGGGTCCTGGGATTTAACTCTGCGTCGGAGCTCTCTGCTTGGCAGGGAGTCTGCTTCTCTTATTCTCTCTCTGCCTGCCTCTGCCTGCTTGTGATCTCTGTGTGTCAAATAAATAAATAAAATCTTTAAAAAAATGTAATCTCTAGATGCAGTGTGGGGCTCAGATTCACAACCCTGAGATCAAGAGTTGAATGCTCTACCAGCTGAGCCAGGCAGGCACCCTAAGTGTAAACATTTTTTTAAAAAAAGATTTTATTTATTTCTTTTAAAGAGAGAAAGAGCATGTTAGAGTGTGAGGGTATGTAATTTCTTTATTTAGGCACAAAGAGAGCAATATAGAGCTGCGAAGATGAGAGAAGGTTTGAGATAGTATGAAAAAACTAAGAACTGAGGAATAGTGAAAAGGAACGTAGATTTATCACTTTTTGTTTTGTTTTTGGTTTTTTATTTTTTTAATAGAGAAAACGAGCAGGGAGTGGGGCAGAGGGAGAAGCAGACTTCCACTGAGCAGGGAATCTGATGTGGGACTTGATCCCAGGATGCTGGGATTATGACCTGAACCGAAGGTAGATGCTTAACTATCTGAGCCACTCAGACACCCAGGCTCATTTCTTAAATCCTTCTATTAAACAATTGCAAAACAGCTGACTTCTATTGAATGCTTATCATGTACTATGCACTTTATGTACTTTTTCTCAATTCTCACAGTTCAATTTGATACTATGTTTTTTCTTATTAATGTACAACAGATTTTTAATGTATAGCTTACTGTACTCATACCTGTGTAACCACCACCTAGATCAAGGGAAACTTCATTTCTACCACCCGGAAGTCTCCCTGGTGACTCTTCCTAGTCACTGCTTCCCCACCAAAGGCAGCCACTATTCTGACTTCTAATGCCATAGTTTTGCTTTTTCTTGAACTTCATTAAGTAGAATCCTATGCTCTATTGTTTCTGGCTTCTTTTTTTCAATATGGTATCTGGGAGATTGACCTGTGGGTAGGCAGTATTATTAACCTCTGTTTTAAAAATACAGAACCAGGATCAGGGAGGTTAAGTAGCTTGCTTCAAAGTCACATAGCTGAAAAACTCAGGGTTTGAATTCATGAGATCTGGTTCCAGAGCTGACTGACATTCCTATCCACTTCACTAATAATTAGTTATAAATTTCATAAGCAAAACATATTTCATGTTTTCATTTTGCCCAAATCTTTGCTGACGCATTGTCATCATTAAAAAAAAGTCTTAAGGAAGCTATCTTTTTAACTGTAAATAGTACTTTATTTAACTTCCCATTTAATAGAGTGGTTATTTTTAGCTCTGCAAAAGATAGGACTGTGCCGAAGGTTGAGTGGGTGACCAAATGGAAAATCGTGAGTCGGGCAAGTCATGTGGGATTATCTGGGGGAAGCTTAGGACATGAAGCACATGCAGCAATGCCTTTCTAATGTCAGCAGGGAAGGGCTTAAAAGTTTTGCAAGCACGTGTGGATTTTTTAGATCTTAACCTCCATGTTCAGAGCTTGTGTTCTTTATTTTTTTAATGCCTCCTTGAACATGTGCCTGCCTCTGTACTTGTTACTAGTCATGTGAGAAAGTACGTGATGGCAAAGAGAAAGTGGAGCATAAGCCAACTACTGACATATAATTCAACTTATAGAAATGAATATCCTACTGTGTATATGGTTAATATGATTTTAAAAATCGAGGGGGGTGGTAATTTAAAACTTACCATTTTAAAGATTGTAAGACTTCCATAATACCCTTGACACATTTCTTCAGTTTTTTACCATGTGCCATATTTGCTGTTTTGTTCTTTCATATGCATGTGTATATGTATATTAAATTCAAATACATACAATTTTTCTGAACTACTTGAAAAAGTGGATTGTATGTATTACGCCTATTTTGCCCTTACTGTTTTAGAATATACTTACTAAGCGCAGGGTTTTTCCTCTATATAGCTATAGTATCATAGTGAAATTCAGAAAATCTAATATTGATAAAACTACAGTATGGACATTAGTTTAAAATTATTTTATCAGTTGCCTAATATCCCATTTAAATGAAATGTAGTATTCTTTTTTTTTTAAATATTTTATTTATTTATTTATTTGTTAGAGAGCGCGTGCAAACACAGGCAGAGTGGCAGACAGAGGCAGAGGGAGAAGCAGGCTCCCTGCCAAGCAAGGAGCCTGATGTGGGACTTGATCCCAGGACACTGGGATCATGACCTGAGCTGAAAGCAGCCACTTAACCAACTCCGCCACCCAGGCATCCCTAAACAAAGTATTGTATTTAGAGGTTACTTGGAATAGGTTCTTTCCTGCCCCTTTTCCCACTAGGTAATTGTTATTTATTTGAAATGCTGTTGAATCCATTTGCTTCTCTTTGAATTGGACTTCACCCCCCATCCTTGTTTTTTTTTTTTTTTTTTTTCTGAATACATAAAATATTAACATGATTCAAAAGTTAAAACTATACTAAAAGACATTCAGAGATCTGTCACTCTTTCCCCTAACCCTCTATCCCATTACTCATTTCTCCCACTCCTTATAAGTGATCATTTTAATTAATTTTTGGCTCACCCTTTCAGTGTTTATTTTTGCCAAGATAAGTAAAAAAATAATGAAACATTCCAAGAGTTTGTATGTCATTCTCAGTCAGGGACTGTGTTAAACTTTTCTGTATGGTTCCAATTTTAGTGTATGTGCTGCTGAAGTGAGTACATGATATCCTTTCAGTAGTGGCTAGAAATCAGTAGGTTAGTGTAGGACGGTGTGGTATAGATTCAGAAAAGGGTAAGGAGGAAGAATTCCATGATTAGGGAGGCAGTGTATTGTGATGCATGGGAACATGGGCTTTAGAATGACACAGGCCTAGGGCGCCTGGGTGGCTCAGTTAGTTGGGCATCTGATTCTTGATTTTGGCTTAGGTTGTGATTTCAGGATCCTGGGATTAAGCCCTGTGTTGGGCTCCATGCCTTTTTCCCCCCTAAAGATTTTTTTTGAGAAAGACGATGAATGAATGAGAGCACAAGCAGGGGGAGGGTCAGAGAGAAGGGGAGAAGCAGATTGTCTGCTAAGCAGGGAGTTGGATGCAGGGCTGGATACCAGGACCCTAGGGTCGTGACCTGAGATAAAGGCAGGGACTTAACCCATTGAATCAGCCAGGTGCCCCCAAAAAGCAGTTTTAAGAGGGAAGTTCATAGAGATAAATGCTTACCTCAAGAAACAAGTTTCAACCTAATTTTATACCTCAAGGAACTAGAAAAAGAACAAATGAAGCCCAAAGTTAGTAGAAAGGAGGGAATAACAATGATTAGAGCAAAAATACAGATTGGGAATATCCAGGGGCACTGGATAGATCCTGGGTAGCTCAGTTGGTTAAGCATCTGCCTATTGATGTCGGTTTAGGTTATGACTGCAGGGTTGTGAGATCAACCCACATGTTGGGGGGATTGTTGCTTGGGATTCTCTCTCTTGTCTGTCCCCTCCCAAAAGAAAGAGTCTGAGAAGACAATAGAGAAGATCAATGAAACTAAGTGTTGGTTCTTTGAAAAACATTTGACAGGCCTTTAGCTAGATTTACCAAAAAGGACTCAAAACCAGAACTGAAAGATGTTACACTGGTTACCAGAGAAATGCAGAAGATCATAAGTGACTATTATGAACAGTTACACCTAACCTATTGGACAGCATATAAGGAATGGGTAAATTCCTAGAAACCTACAACCCATAAAGACTGATAAAGAAATAAATCTGAACAGATGGATTTAATCTCCTTTATAGTAGTGAAAAAATTCCCAACAACAAAAGTTTAGGACTGGATGCCTTCACTGGCAAATTCTACCAAATATTCAGAGAGAAGAATTAATACCAATTCTTCTCAAATTCTTCTAAAAATTAGAAGAGTGAACTCTTCCAAACTCATTTTATTAAGCCAGCATCACCTTGCTACCAAAACCAGAAAAGAATGATACAAGAAGAGCCAGTATTTGTAATAACATATAAGCAAAAATCCTCAACAACACATTAGCAATCATATTCAGCAATACATTAAAAGGATCCTACCTCATGACCAAATGGGGTTTATTCCAGGGATGGTTCACCATCCACAAATCAATGTGGATACCACATTAACAAAGTGAAGGATAAAAATTATCTCAGTAGATGAGAAAAAATATTTGACAGAATTCAACATCTGTTTATGGTGAAAACTCAGCAAAGTGCATATAGAGGAAACATACCTCAATGTGATAAGGGTCCTATAGGACAAGCCAACAGCTAACATCGCACTTAGAGGAAAAGCTTTGAGCTTTTCACCACTAAGAATAGGAACAAGGCAAGGATGCCCACTCTTGCCAATTCTATTCAACACAGTATTGGAAGTTCTAGTCAGAGCATTTAGGCAAGGAAAAGATATAAAAGGTGTCCCTCTTGGAGAGGAAGAAGTAAAATGGTCACTGTTTGGAGATGGTATATACACAAAACTCAAGATTGTATCCAGAAAACTGTTAGAACTAATACATTCAGTAAAGTTGCAGGATATAAAATTGGTATGCTAAAATGTTACATTTCTATATGCTAATAATGAACTATCAGAAAAATTAAAAAATAATTCCATTTATAGTTGCATCAAAAAGAATAAAGTACCAAGGAATAAATTTAACCAAGGAAGATAATAGCATATTGAAAACTACAAGATGTCAGTGTAAGAAATTGAAGACAAATAAATGAAAAGCTATTCCATGCTCATGGATTGGAAGAATTAATATTGTTAAAATGTCTGTACTACCCAAAGTAATATTACAGAGTCAGTGCCATCCCTATCAAAATTCCAATGACACTTTTTATGCAAATAGAACAAGTAGTCCTAAAACTTATGTGGAACCAACCATAGAAGACCCTGAGTAGGGGCGCCTGGGTGGCTCAGTGGGTTAAGCCGCTGCCTTCGGCTCAGGTCATGATCTCAGGGTCCTGGGATCGAGTCCCGCATCGGGCTCTCTGCTCAGCAGGGAGCCTGCTTCCCTCTCTCTCTCTGCCTGCTTCTCCGACTACTTGTGATTTCTCTCTGTCAAATAAATAAATAAAAATCTTTAAAAAAAAAAAAAAAAAGAAGACCCTGAGTAGCCAAGCAAGGTTTAGAAAGAAGAACAAAGCTGGAGGCAGCACACTCCCTGATTTCAAGGTATATTACAAAGCTATGGTAATTAAAACAGTGTGGTATTGGCATAAAAACAAACCTTGATCAATGGGGCAGAATAGAAAGCCCAGAAATAAACTCTTGCATATATGGCCAATTTATAACAGAGGAGCTAAGAGTATACAATGGAGGAGGGGACATTCTATTTTGTTTATTTATTTACTCTAGGATACTCTTTAATAAATGGTGTGGGAAATATGAGATTGCCAATAATGGGAAAATTGGACAGCCACATGCAACAGAATGAAACTGGATCATTATCTCACATGATATACAAAAATTAATCCAGAATGGATTAAAGAATTGACTTAAAACCTGAAACCACAAAATAGAAGAAAACATAGGCAGTAAGCTCTCTGACATAGGTTTTGGTGATGATTTTTGAATCTGAAAACAGAAGCAACAGAAGGAAAAATAAAAAGTGGGACTATCTAAATAAAATATAGTTGGATTTTAAAAAATGGGCAGAAGATCTGAATATACATTTGTCCAAAGAAGATCTACAAGTACATGAAAAGATGTTTTAGGGCATTAATCATCAGGGAAATGCAAATCAAAACCACAGTGAGATACCACCTTGCACCTGTTAGAATGGCTATTCTCAAAAGGGCTAGAAATAACAAATGTTGGTGAGGATGTGGAGAAAAGGGAACCCTTGTGCACTGTTGGTAGGAATGTAAATTGGTACAACCACTATGGAAAACAATATGGTGTTTTCTCAAAAAAATTAAAACTGGATCTACCATACAATTGAACAGTTCCATTTCTCAATATTTTAGGAGGAAAATGAAAATGCTAATTCAGAAAGCTAAATGAACAGGAGTGCTTTGGTGGCTCAGTTGGTTAAGATCTAACTCTTGATTTTGGCTCAGGTCATGATCTCAGTGTGGTGGGATCAAGTCCTGCATCTGGCTCTGTGCTTCATCTGCTTGTCCCTCTGTCTCTGCTCCTCCCTCTGCACACTTTCTCTCTCTAAAATAAATAAAATCATAAAGACAAATGTACCATGCATTTGTGTATGGTGTTCACTGCAGTATTACTTATAGTAGTCAGGATGTGAAAGCAACCTACATGCCTATCCACTGATGAATGGATAAAGATGTGTGTGTGTGTACACACACACACAAACACACACACACACACATACAATGGAGTATTAGCTGAATAAGAGAATGAAATCCTCCCATTTGTGGCAATATGGATGGATTTTAAGGGCATTATCCTAAGTGAAATGTTGGAGAAACACCTATACTGTATGATCTATCTTCTATGTAGAATCTGTCTGTGTTTTTTTTTTTTAATTGAATTAAAAGACAGTAATGCATGGTTCTCACAGATAAAACTTTACAGATGAAAAGACAACAGACTTAAACATTTGTGATTTTAGATTTTGCAAGACTCAATTTCCCAGAATCAGAGTATATAAATAACCTAATCAGAAGATTCAGAGTATACTTTTTAACAAAACCAGAAATTCCTAGAGTGGTTTAAGATGAGTTGGCAAACATTTATATAAAGGGACAGATGGTAACTATTTTAGACCTTGTTATAATTCAGGGTTATGTAGTCTTTTGGTACCACCTTTGTTTGAATCCCAATTCTGTCGTTTGTTGTGTTCTTTTGATCAGGCCATGTAATCACTGTACCTTGATATTCTCCTCTGTTAATGGAATGAGGCTTGCTTTGAAGGCTAAATGAACGAGCTATTTGCAGTTATGAATGTTTATTAGAACATCGTTTGAGGACAGTGTTGGGAGGATCAGCAGCACAGATCTCAGGGCTGCTGACCATGGCAGTAAAGCATGCAGATCAGACAACCTTGAATCTGATACCTAGGCTGTGCGGAGGGTGGGATGATGCCCTTGCAAGAGTTCTGCTGCTGTCTGTGATGAACAGACATTTCTGTAAGTGTATGCAATGAAATAATGGAAAATACTATCATAATGGTCTGACATGATTGGGAACCTCTGAGTTTAAGAAGCTTGTGACTCCCATCTTTTAAAATATATTTGTCTTCTCTGCATTTTGCAATATCAAGCTCTTAAGCTAGATGAGACAAAGTTCTAAGTGTCATAGAGAATTATACTCAGTGACTCAGTAAATATAAGCGTAGAACTAACACCTTTCTTTTCCAGTTCTTTGTGTTTGAGTAGCACTTGTAGCAATGTTATTCTCTTTCATGTTAAGATTTTCAAAGCATAGGGTTTACTTATTTATGTAAGAGAGAGTGTATGCATGGGAGAGAGAGAATCTGAAGCAGACACTGCACTGAGCTCAGAGCCTAAGGTGGGGCTTGATCCCACAACCCTGGAAGCATGACCTGAGCCGAAATCAAGAGTCAGATGTTTAATCAACTGAGCCACACAGGCATCCCTTTGCTTCTGGATTTTATTTCCCTCATGATGTTCTTCAAGTTTCTTACAGCATTTTCCCCATCTCTTTATCCCAGATCCTCATCTGCTACCTCTGATGATTACCCATGCTTTGATGTTTTTCTTGCCCACCTGGGTTCTTACCCAGCTACTTGCTCTGACTTCTGACTTCTGGTGACGGCCTTTCCTCCTTCGGTCTTGACAGTCTTCTAGTCACCTCTGTGGCTCCTCACAGGTCCAGCACAGCCTAGATTTTTGTTACTCTGACCTTTAATTTACTGGTAAGATTTATATGTGTCTGTAAAGTTTTACATTTTAAAAAAAGTTTTATTTATTTAATCTCTGCATTCCACATGGGGGCTCGAACTCATAACTCTGAGATTAAGCATTTCATGCTTTTCTGACTGAGCCAGCCATGTGCCCTGTAAAGTCTTTCATTTAATTAATTTCATATACTGCTTACTTTTAATAAAATTGTGACAAGTCTTAAAAATAAGAGGTGGAACACTGAAATTTATATGGTGTTGTTGATCAAAGGAAAAAAAACAAGTTGGGAAGTCATTAAGAAAAATTAGAATAAAAATCAAGGAAGTGAGAGTTATATATAGATTTTCACATTCTCGAATGGATTTTTTTTTTTTAAAGATTTTATTTATTTATTTGACAGACAGAGATCACAAGTAGGAACAGAGACAGGCAAAGAGAGAGAGAGAGATAGATAGAGAAGAGAAAGCAGGCTCCCTGGTGAGCAGAGAGCCCAATGCAGGGGTTGATCCCAGGGGCTTGATCCCAGGACCCTGGGATCATGACCTGAGCCAAAGGCAGAAGCTTTAACCCACTGAGCCACCCAGGCACCCCGAATGGCTTGTTTTTAAAAAGATTTTATTTTGTTAATTTGAGAGAGAGAGAGAGAGAGAGAGAGAGTGAACATGAGAGAGAGAGCATGAGAGGGGAGAAGGTCAGAGGGAGAATCAGACTCCCCATGGAGCTGGGAGGCTGATGTAGGACTTGATCCCCGGACTCTGGGATCATGACCTCAGCTGAAGGCAGTTGCTTAACCAACCCAGCCACCCAGATGCCCACATTCTAGAATGGCTTAAGAATGGGTAGATGTGGCGCGCTTGGGTGGCTCAGTGGGTTAAGCTTCTGCCTTTGACTCAGGTCATGATCTCTGGGTCCTGGGACCGAGCCCCTTGTTGGGCTCTCTGCTCGGTGGGGAGCCTGCTTCCCCCTCTCTCTCTGCCTGCCTCTCTGCCTACTTGTGATCTATCTCTGTCAAATAAATAAATAAATAAAATCTTAAAAAAAAAAAGAGAGATCTTAAGAGATCTTTAAGAGATCTTAAGATCTTTAAGAAATCTTAAAAAACAAAGATGATAGGCTATTTAATAGTCTTTTTGTTTGGTTTTTTAGACTCTAGTTTTCTTTGAAATCTTGCTTATTTTTCTGTAACCCTTTAGAAAACCCAGTTGCACTTGGTTGTATGTTGTAGTAACTCTTAATTCTGTTATAATGGTAATATCAAATCCTAATAAAACAGTATCAGATTATGAAATTTTTCATTTTTTTATATTTCACTTTTGTAATGATAATGAGCTCTGAATTGACATTATTTCACTTGCATAAAGCATATTAATAGTTACTATTTTAATGAAAATAGGAATGTTCTTAAAATTTGGGGGTAAAATGAAACTGAGTTTTGGTATATAGCAATAAAACTTAAAACTTAAAGTCCAACCTTCCTAGAAGAGTCTTTTACAGTTTTCTTTATTCCATTGATATTATGGAGATGCTAGGGTACGTGAGATCAGTTTTCCTCTTAACTCTTAGATGCAGTGGTTACCCTACTGATTCAGAAGATGTTATTCTCCCACCTGGGGAATGGCACAGGCTTTTGTTATACATCTAGTAGCCTCTCATATTTCTATCCTATCTGCCCACATGAAAGATTTGACTCCTGAGGCAGACTGTGGCTTTTCTTTTGCCCTGTTCCTCACAACTGTGGAAGAAGTGAACTGTGCAGGGCTGTTACCTGTGCAGTTTTTTCTGGGCCTCTTATCCCTAGAATTGTTCCATAAAATCTTAGTACTATCTTAGGGAGTGTTAGGTCTCCTTTTGATACTCTGCACTATAGATTTATTGTATAGAAGTAAAATAGATTTAAGAAAGACCAATTTAAAGTTTTCCTATGAGTCCTAAGTTCTCCTTATCTAAAATGTATAAATGAAAAATGATAGTATAAAATCACTCTTACTGGCTTCCTAAATGGTAACCACATCTGTGTCTTATTAGTTATCAATGTTATTAGCTGAGGTTGTACCAGTTCTTGAATCACTACATTTGTTACTAAGGTTTAAAAAATGTAGCCAGTAAGCAAACAAACAAACACCTTAAGGTCTATTCTCATGTATTGGGTTTCATTTTGAAATGATTCAACAACCATTTTTGGAGGGATTTTTCTGTGTAGTACTATGTTAGACACAGAGCATATAATGGTGAATAACACCATCTCTGTCTCCAAGGATATTACAGTTTGGTAATGGAGATTGAGAAGTGAATGAACAATTGCTCTATAGTATGCTGAACTGGCAAATTACTTGATCTTCCCAAGCTTCAATTTTTCTGATCTATGACATGAGTCTCTCATAAAGGTTGTTAAAATTAAATGAGATGGCAGCTTAGAGCTCAGAATATGTAGCAAGACCCACTTTAGAGCATGAGAGTGACATCGTGACCATTCTTGGGGGTGTCCCCCCCAAGGGATGTCAGAAATTTCTCGGAGAAGTTGTTGATCACTGATGGAGCATAATTCTGAATGAGGTAAGATGGTTGTCCTTTATTGTTTGGTCTTTCATCTTTAACTGAGCATTAAGCTGTGTTGTTAATATGTCAACATATATAAGTAATGTTATGCAGTTCCATTTTGTGTTATGTGTTATCCTTAATTTTCTTTCAGAGAATTAAAGATGGTAGCCTAATTGATGCAGTTAAAACCATCTGTGTGGGGGATCATATTGAATCCATAAATGGAGAAAATATCACTGGGTGGCGTCATTATGATGTTGCAAAAAAATTAAAGGAATTAAAAAAAGGTGAATCCTTTACCTTGAAGTTAATAGAGCCTAAGAAGGCATTTGGTAAGTTGGGTGTGGGTGTGTATTAGTATAAAGTGTTCCCTTCCGTGCCTTGTCTTTCTTTCTTTCTTTTTTTTTTTTTAAAAGATTTTATTTATTTATTTGACAGAGAGAGATCACAAGTAGGCAGAGAGGCAGGCAGAGAGAGAGAGAGGAGGAAGCAGGCTCCCTGCTGAGCAGAGAGCCCGATGCGGGACTCGATCCCAGGACCCTGAGATCATTACCTGAGCTGAAGGCAGCGGCTTAACCCACTGAGCCACCCAGGCGCCCCCGTGCCTTGTCTTTCTAAAGGTAGTAAGTTCTGAAGTGTGATGCCATGTGATACAGCGTGTCCATTGAGACTGTAGAGAATAGCAGCACTACTGACAAGGGGAACAACAATTCAAGGAGAAAAAAGTTGTGTAAAAGGACAATTTCTGAAAGACCTTTGGAGTTACAAAGTCTCACGTCCAGTGACTTTGTGGCTGTTCCAAACACCAAGAGGAGCACATTGTATTACATTTATCTTACTGAGCAATAAAATTCTTGATTGAGCTCTCTAAGCCATAATAACTGTTGGTTCATGGACCTCAACAGCAAAAACTTCAGTTACACACAGAATTGGTATTTAAAATAGTTATCTAGTCTATTTTAAAGGCTTCCTTCAATACTTTTCCTCCGTTGGCATTTTGGATTTGGCAGCATCGGATGGTATGAAATTGCTTCCACTTTGGTGACATCTGTACTCGCTTGGTTTTAGCCACGGCAGCTGTGTCCCAACTGTTCAAACCCCAAGGGGCATCTCATCTACAGGAAAATGTGCCAGCTTCTCTCTCACTACCCAGCACTATTTTAATAAGCCAAATGACGGCCTAGTGTTCATCAGTGTTGAAATATCTTCAGCAGAATCCTTCTAGGCTGCCCTTACTCATCCATGACCCCACCCAACTTATGTTCTTTCCTTTGCTCACAGTACATAAATATTCCTTATAGTTTGTCTCTAATGAATGTTTTTTCAGGGCAGGTAATAAAAATGATGGGGGAAAACAATGGATCTGGGCAATTACATTTTTCCCTCCCTTAGCAAGTAAGGGACAGATACTAACCATATGGAAATGTAAATTCTTCTCTGCTTCCAAGGGTTTCTGTGCCATTTAATAGAAATACAGTGTAGATTATATGACTTGGGGGAGAAAGAGTTCCATAGAAGGTGTAAGAAAAGAATGCTTTGCACTGAGCTATGTATAGATTTGTTGAATCCCTGTATTGCATGCCTGAAGCTAATAGAACACTGTATGTTAACTATACTGGATTATACTGGAATTAAAATAAGAAAGCAACCCCAAAAAGAAAACACGGGGTGGCAGGGGATTGGGGGAGGGAGAATGCCTTATGCCAGTGCTGTTCCTGGAGGGGATCAATCTAGGAGACAGGACTACAGAAACTGTGATTCTGCATGGAGTACAGCCCAGCTTCTGAGCTCGCTTGTCACAGAAGGTGGGCAGCACTCAGGTTTCTGTCTATGCTCCTTTTGAGTGGTTGTTTTGCTAACAAACTCCCTGATTATTGTATAAACTGATAGGATGTAAGCAGTTTGAGCTATTTTTATTTGATTTAGACTCTTTGTAAATCAGTCATTCTCAATACAACTCAAGGAGTATAATTTTTTTCCACCTTTATTTCTACCACTTAGTCTGTTTTTCAAAGCTAATCTTTTTCTATTTTTTTCTTAATCTCTGCATCTAAATCTTGTGGTCCCTGTATCTTGATAGAAAGTTGCTGGTATACTTTAACTTGGATGCTTTGTTGATATTAGTCTTGGATGTTACAGAGATAATTGTATTTGGCTATTATTGCTCCATGATTAGATTTTTTTCCTTCAGTACCTGAGACACGTGTAGATGGTTGGGATGCTGCTCTGCCTTATGTGCCTGACTACTATTGAACCTGCTCTCTGTTGCCCCATAGGAATTCCATACATTTGAGAAGGACACTGGGTAGGATTTTCCTAGTGGGAGTATATTATTTTAGCATCCCAAATCCTGGTGGTGCTGTGGGTTAGGATATGTGCAAATTGATTTTGGAGCAATGATAGGTTTTTATTTTCTGAAGTTCCTCTGATAGCTTAACTCAGCCCAACTTAAATCTGCTGGGCCATATGCATTTTCCAGTCTGGGTTGGAACTTGACTTTGGGCCATAGCTTGGGGATTTCCCTCTTAGAAGTAGGCCTTGCTGCTCTGCCCATACTTCTGCCTCAGTTTTGATGATTTTTGCCTTGGGATAAAGGCAATGCTAGTTTGTTTTTCATCCTTTGACTTCATCCCAGTGCTTCATGCTTTTCTTGGAAGGGAGTATACATTAAAGGTACTCGAGGGATTTAGCTTCCCCCAGTTCTCTTGGTTCTAATCTTATTTTTTTCCGTTTCCTTCCTTCCTGTGTTTTCTAGCATTGTCATGAATGAACTGATTCAAATTCCTAGTCCTTCATGATTATCTGTCTCTCATTGCCTTGGATTCCTAGAGGAGAAAAGGACCAATGTAGGTGAGGCCGAATGTTCTGGTCTCTGTGATCAGACAGGCCATCTAGGCTGAAGTGAAGTCATTTCTAGGATTTTACCAAAAGCTGTTGAAATAGCCATACACTCTAGTAGTTTGTCATTTCCTTACCAACTTCCCTAAAGATTTCACCTGGGGAGTCATGTGGACTGTGTCCTAAAATGCAAGTAGTAGTTTGGTTGGTTGCTTTGGAATGGTATAACAAGGATGATGAACACAACTTTCAGCCGTGGAAAGGGAAATCTTTACAGCCTGCTCCTATTTGCATATTTTTGGTCCACCACCAGTCACATTCCACTTCCAGGAGCCATTATGTGAGCTAAGATTCTTTGAGAGGTATAGAATAAATGCTTCCCAGGTTAATGAAAGGGCATTTTTTTTGGGTAGACTATCAAGTAGGTCTCAGAAACAAAGACTGTGTCAGTCATGCCTTGGGAAGGTCAGGAATAAAGGCTATTTCAGGCATGTATGAACCAGGCACCTTTCATGGCCCTGGCCTGATTTACTCCTTCCCGTTATTTCCTTTCTTTATACCACTTCACTTAGGATTCAAATTCCTGGGAGAGCAGGGGAAACTGATTAGGTCATGTCCCATCTTGATAATGGGGAGGCAGGCATGGTTAATAGGGCCACCAAAATCATGCAGAACAGTGAGGGAGAAGTTTCCTTTTGGGTAGGAAAAAAGTAGCAGATGTCTTTTTTTTGACATTTCTCCTAAGTTAATATACCTTGTTTAGTTGGTTTTCTCTTGACTTTGAGTCTGGCTGTATGCATGCATGATACTGTCAGTCTGGATATATCAGAATGGATCTGGAGGGAGGCAGGGTATTGTCAGCTGGCTTTGGGTGTCTGGTCTTACAGATTTTTTTTCCCCTGTTTGTGTTGGGTGCTGCGTAAATGGCATTTTGGCAATGGACTCTCTGGAGGTACTGATAGCATTAAGTTTTTAAAAGATTTTATGTAATCTCTACACCCAACATGGGACTTGAACTTACAACTCTGAGATCAAGAGTTACATGTTCTACTGACAGAGCCAGCCAGGCTGTATCAGGCTTTCTTTAAGGCAGAGTAAAAGCCACGTTTTTCTTGGTGCTGGCCACCAGATTTGGAAAGGACAACAATCCAGATTGGGTCAATACTCCTGGGATGGTCTTTCATTTATATCTCCCTCAAGAAGATTCTTGAGAATCTTCTGTGTTCCATGTGCTCCATTAGGCCCAGTGGATACTAAAAAAGAAGACTAAACCATAGCTACTGCCTTTTGAGGAGCTCACAGTTTAGCAGAAGGCTGTTATTGACTGAATTGTGCCCTCCTAAAATTCATGTGTTGAAGTCCTAATCTCCACTACCTCAGAATGTGACTGTATTTGGAGATAAGTTCTTTAAGGAGGCATGAAGTTAAAATGAGATCATTAGGGTGGGCCCTGATCCAATGAGACTGATCTAAGAGGAGAAAATTTGGATACACATACACATAGCAGGAGAATGCCATGTGACCATGTAGACCTCTATAGACCAAGGAGAGAGGTCTTAGAAGAAAGCAACCCTGGGGGATGACTGGATCTCTAGAACAGAGGAAATAGATTTCTTTTGTTTAAGTCATGTGGTCCTTTGTGGCAGCCCTAGGAAACTAACATAGAGGCCATCAGGCTTAAAGAAAAATCACAGTGTAAATTCTTTGACTGTGGCAGTATGAGTTCCCTAATAACCTAGAAGGTATAGATGGAATGTTTTAGCTGTCCTTGGCCTTGGGTATATGGCAGGAACATACTGATGTTTTCATTGAATAAATATTTGAGGAGTTAGTACATGCTAGTCTTAGAGTATTCGTTTTTTGGAGTAATAAGAGTTTCTTGAACATCTACTGTATTCCATCACCATACTACCTGCCTGGTATATCACATGAATAAGAACTAGTCCCTGCCTTCAAGAAGCTCCTATCTAGTGGGAGGAGATGAATATGAAAAGAAATTCAGGGTCACCTGGGTGGCTCAGTGGGTTAAAGCCTCTACCTTCGGCTCGGGTCATGATCCCAGGGTCCTGGGATTGAGCTGCACATTGGGCTCTCTGCTCAGCAGGGAGTCTGCTTCCTCCTCTCTCTCTCTGCCTGCCTCTCTGCCTGCTTGTGGTCTCTGTCAAATAAATAAATCTTAAAAAAAAATTCAATAAAGAGAATTAGTGGTGCTAACATGTACTAGAGGCATAAACGTTGGCCACATCAAGTCAACCTAAGGAGTTGAGGAAAAGCTTTTAGGAGAAAAGATTTGAGCTGGATCTTAAGAGGTGTGGTCAGTGAACAAATTAGGGAAGGTGGTCCCAGGGCGAGGGAGTAGGAATAGAATAAGCAAAGGTGTAGAGGTGTATAGCAGTATCCTGTATTTGGGAATACCACGTATGTCTGTATGATTGGAATAGAGGTTCTAGGTGATTGTGTGGCAAGAGATGAAGCTCAAGGTCAGTAGAGACCAAATAATCAAGAGCCTTATATGTGACGATAAAGAGTGGGCAATGAAGGGGTTTAAGCCGGTGGATGATACTTGGCTTTTAGAGAGAGAGTTTGGAGACTATGTCACATGTGATGTTTATAAGCTCAGGTGGCCAAGGAAATCCTTGAAGATTCTATTGTGTAGGTTGAGGAGAGAGAAGATGAAATCCTAAATGAAGGCAGTAGCGTAGGTTTAGACGTGAGAAACAGATTGGAGGAATAGACAGTGGTGTGCTGGAGCCATTTGTATACATCTTTTCCAAACTCCATGTTCAGTGACCTCATGTTAGGGGCTTGAAATTGGCTGTGGTGGCTTGTTTATATCACAGACACAGAGAGTACAGCAAATTTGATTTTTAATTTTTTTCCTGGAGAGCTGATGGTTACACATTTATTTGCATACCACTGAATATTAAGAAGGTAGAGTTGGAAGTTTGGAATATTAAGAAGGTGGAGTTGTAAATTCATTGAATGTAGAAGTAAAATAGATTTCAAATGATGACCCACAGATTTGTGGCTTGGGTGAGGAATGGAATGGAGTGCTTTTCTTTAAGATGAGGAAAACTGGAAGAGAAATAGGTTTGGGTGAAGACTTAGAAAAGAGACACTGTACTTACAATATAATTTTAGGTCTGCTGAGTTTGACATCTGTGAGAGAATTTAGTTGGAAATGTGTAAGAGGTAGACAAGTGTCAGAGAACTAGAGCCTAGGGAATGGGATTTATGAGTAATTTGAAGCTGTGGAAATCTGATCACTCAGAATAGTAAGAAAAAGACCAAGCCTGGAGTTGTGGAGGAAGCCCACCATTAAGGAGAAGAAAGAGGAGGAGCCTGCATAGTGAGGAACGGCCAGACACAGAAGAGACAGCCTCTGGATGGCCTTTTCCCAAGCACTCAAGGACCTATTACTTGTCCCAAGAGCAGGTGCTTCAATTCACTACAGGTTTCCTAAGTTGGTGACAGGCTCTGAGGGAGAAATAAAGGCTGCTTTAAGACACACCCTCAGATTGTCCTGTGTTGATCAGAGTTTATATCACTGTTTTTCATCTAGTGGATCTCAATCTTTGTGTTTAAAACAGGGAGTAGAATTGAAAACTTCATAGTGCTTTGTGCATAGTAAGGGTAGGTTACAGTGTACATAAAAGTTACATGTGTTTTTGTATATTTGTGTTCCATATATATGTGTGTGCATCTGTATAATTGTGTTATGATATAATGTATATATTTCCCATCGTGAGTCATAGCAAAAAATAAAATTTGGAAGCCACTGGTTTAAATGATTCCCTTGTTAAAAATTTGTAGTTTGGGAAATCTTTCCCATACCTAACATGGTTTCTCCTGGTCAGCTGCTTTCTGATCCAAATTCTCCCCCTTCTAGCCATGAGTTGATGGCAGCCTTCCCAGTCCTTATCAAGTATCGGGTGGAATGTCTCTGGTGGTATTTTTTTTAGGGCATGGCTCACTTCCTTTCCCTTTTGCCAATGAAAAGGAACATGTCTCCACAATGAGCTCAACCTTGCAGGGTTTGCCCTGTAAACCTACACTTTCCCAAGGCCATGAAAACCCACCCTTCTTAACTTAAACTCTAGGACCAGACTAGTTCAACTGGTTTGTTTCCTGTGAGGACTTTTAATTGCAGAAAAATAACTATTAAATCTATGAAACTTAGGCTGTTTTACTTGGATGAGTCTGTATTTATCCTGGAGAAGTTCTTTTGTTTGTAAGTGTTGCCCTTTATGGAAAGATGTTTATAGGAGGAGACCCAAAATATTTTTGTAAATTGTTTCCAAAATCCAAGGGAGTTGAAAGAAAAAGTTTACCTCCTAAAATGTTGGTAGTCTTTATTTTGGGGTTAGATTTTGTAATAGAACTCTGGACTATGTCTTCTTTTAGAGGATTCATTTCTGTGCTATGTGTCTATTGGAATAGGATGTTCAGTATGTGAAGTACGTCTGAGTCCTTTGAGTCATTCACAGCTGGAAAACTCGGACCTCATCTTCGTGATTCAGCTCACTGATATACTTGTTTTCAAAGATGAAATCTATTTTATATCAAGAGAGAAACTTTGGCTTCTAAGTTTTAGATGACTTTTTAGATAGAAAGTATTAAATATTTGAAAAGTCTATTTTTCATGCTATTTCTAGTGAGAAAGTTTCAACCAACAAATATGTTTTGTGCCTTTTCATGTATACTGAATTCTACAAAATATACTGGGGAATATGATAAAAGTTACTAAAGAAGAAGAAAGGAAAAGTGGTTAAGTGTATAGACTCTGTCCTATATGGGTTGTGTGATAATGTGGCATTGGATGAATTACTTAAACTTTCTGTGGCTTGGTTTCTTCATACCAAAAGAGAAAATGGTAATAGTATTTATCACATTGAGGATTAAATGATTAAACACACACAAAAAATCATAGATTAATTTATGACACAGGGTACTGTTCAATAAAAGTGTTATTACTCTTATTATGAAGGTGTAGCCTTTCTTGAAGTTGTTCATGAAGAGCAGTGCAGGTGAGTTGGTTAGCAAGTATTTGTTGGGAAATCTGGCACGGTTCCAGATCACATCTCCTATCAAATATGTCCTAATAGTAGCTACCCGCCATTCTGTCTTCTAAGTACTTTCTAAGTAGAAATTCATGTAATCCTTTCACCCATGCTAAAAGATTTAGCCATTTGTTTAAGGTTTCAGAGCCAGCTAGTGCGTGACCGAGGCAGGCTTCTAACCCATGCAGGGAACTTTCAGAGCCAGCTCTCTAACAGCTGTTTTGGATAAGTCTGTATGTTTGCTGTCCTCAAGGAGCTTAAAATTTATATAAGGATGTAGGTACATTAAGAATCATGTAATTCTATTAATTACGGTAATAGCTGCCATTTATTGAATGCTTATAAGAAGCAATAAAGAGCATAGACTCTGAGACAAATTGCTTGGGTGTAATTCCTGTCTCTGCTGCTTATTACCTATGTGATTTTGGACCACTTACTTCCTCTGTTCCTGTTTCCTTATCCATAAAGTGTTGTGAGGATTAAATGAGTTAATATATGTAAAACACTTAAAATAGTGCTTGGCACATGGTGCTGTATAAATGTAAGTCATTCCTTAATAGGACTACTGTTAAGGTCTGTTTTAATCCTCCTGCCTTACCCGAGAGGGATTTTCAGATAAGACTGAGACTTTGGGCTGTTAAATACTTTGCTGAGGTCACCCAGTGGTGGACAGGAAGTACAAGTATGGTACTTCATTCCTGTTTGTTCCTGAGGCTTGTAGTCTTTTTTTTTTTTTTGAAGATTTTTATTTATTTATTTGACAGGCAGACATCACAAGTAGGCGGGGGGAGAGAGAGAGAGAGGTGGAAGCAGGCTCCTCACTGAGTAGAGAGCCCGATGTGGGGCTCGATCCCAGGACTGTGAGACCATGACCCGAGCTGAAGGCAGAGGCTTAACCCACTGAGCCACCCAGGCGCCTCATGACGCATGTATTCTTAACAGCATATGGCACTGACTCTCTAGAATACGATGTGAGCTAGGACATGTACTGTCTGTATGACTTAAACAAAGTGTGCTTCAGCTGAGAGCAGAGCTGACTTCTCCATGACTGGGAAGTGTTCTAAAGCTTAGAGAGTGCTGGGGGCTGGAAGAAATGGTAAGATTGGGACGATACTTTCCCAAAGAGAAAGCCATGGTTTTCAGTAGGTCTCAACAGTACCAGGAGACAGTGTCCTATTTCCATGGAACTCCCCACGAGAGGTGACAGGACAGTCTTAAGAACTGTGCACAGGGGTGCCTGGGTAGCCAGTGGGTTAAAGCCTCTGCTTTCGGCTTAGGTCATGGTCTCAGGGTCCTGGGATCGAGCCCTGCATTGGGCTCTCTGCTCAGCAGGGAGCCTGCTTCCCTTCTTCTCAAATAAATAAAATCTTAAAAACAAAACAAAACTGTGCACAGCCTTGCAATCTGAGGTGAAGGACACCCGTGTCCTGGGCTTGGGTTGCAAGTGGACCCATTGAATTGGACATAGAGTTTCAGAGTAGGGTTTGCATTGGATTGAGCATATTAGCCCTCTTGTTCCTCAGAGAGGAAGATAGATTTACATAACAAAAAGCCAGTTTCTCACCAAGCCTTGAGTGGGGGACTCAAAGTTTGGTTCAATCTGACATTTCTTATACCCAGAATTGTGGAGTAAAATTTTAAATCCATTTTTTTCCAGAAATTTAAATTGGTGTTCAGAGGAGGGAAAGATAGGAGTAGGCTGGACTCATTGAGAAAGATTCCTAGAGAAGATTGCATTTGAACTTGACCTTGGTAGATAAAGAAAAGTATAGACAAGGAGGGTTTTCTGGGGGAAGCGTTCAGGACAGTGAAGAGGTTGTAGGAATTGGAGCAAATCAGGTTGCAAAAGCAGTTTCTGGGTTCTTTTTCTTTAATTTTTAAATTTAAGTTCAATTTAACTAATATACACTGTAGTATTAGTTTCAGAGGTAGAATCTAGTGATTTATCAGTTGCATACAACACACGGTGCTCATCACTTCAAGTGCCCTCCTGACACAGAGGGAGACAAATGATGGGAGACTTTTTTTTTTTTTTTTTTTAAGATTTTATTTATTTGACAGACGAGGAGAGAAAGAGAACATAAGCAGGGGGAGTGGGAGAGGAAGAATCAGGCTTCCCGCTGAGCAGGGAGCCCGATGTGGGACTTGATCCCAGGACCCTGGGCTCATGATCTGAGCTGAAAGCAGACACCTAAAGACTGAGCCACCCAGGCACCTTATAGGCAGTAGGCTGAGGGTTGCTGGAAGGGAGGTGGGTGAGCGGATGGAGTGGTTGGGCTTTTTAAAGAAGAGCTCCAAAAACTAGGTGGGGAATCTGAGCTTGTTTTTGAGCTCAATAGGGAGTCATTTAGGTATTAGAACTGAAGAATGATACGATGAAGTAGATTTTTAGGGAATTAAGCCTAGAAAAACAATGTGACCATACTTTATAGAGGAGAAACTGTAGCAGGCTCCTGTATCAGTGCCTGAGTGAGGGATAAGGGCTGGGATTAGAGGCAGCAACAGGAGTTTGGAGGAGAGAAAAAAGCCCGAGTAATATTGCCAAGGCAGAAATGGCAGTTAGGGGGTGGACCTATGCTGCTTAAAGGAGAAGAGTGAAGAGAAGAGCGTGCTGAGAAGCAAACGTCACTCCCAAGATGTCCATCCTCGGAGCCCCTGTAATAAGAGTGATCAGAAATGTGGTGGTTTGGATGTGGAAATTGTTTGGGGGCAAGTCAGTGAGAGATGTTCAGCTTTTGATATTTTGCATTTTATCTGACAATGGCACTCTCTTTCATGTATTTTTTTTTTTTTTTTTTTTGGCAAAGGTTTAAAGTCTTCACAATGATAAATTGGGGGGATAGAACATGCCATTTAATCATTTTTTTATGTCGTAGTTTGTTCTGTCCTTCTCTCCAGCTAGATGTGGTTTGGCATTTACCACAAAGTAACTATGGGAGAAGATAAATGAGGAGCTAAGTTCTGTTTTATTGGGGGTGTGGCAGATGTGTTAGATGAATACTGAGTGTAACTGATAAATGTGTTTTCAGCTGAATAAAGACTCAGGCTAAATATGTACTCTTTCCATTCTAGTTGTAAACTGTCATTAAAAGAAAATTTATTGGGGGCGCCTGGGTGGGTCAGTGGGTTAAAGCCTCTGCCTTCGGCTCGGGTCATGGTCCCAGGGTCCTGGGATCGGACCCCACATCGGGCTCTCCGCTCCTTGGGGAGCCTGCTTTCTCCTCTCTCTCTGCATGCCTCTCTGCCTACTTGTGATCTCTGTCTGTCAAATAAATAAATAAAATCTTTACAAAAAAAACCAAAAGTAAAAAATAAAGCAAATTAAAAAAATAAAACTTATTAAATGCTGACATATTTAATTGAGAAAAGAAAAATTATAATCCACAATACTAAGAACTGTGTAATCTGTTATCCCAGACACTAACGCTAAACAGTGATTGGTTTCTTAGAACTATAATGTTTCAGGAGCATTTGGAGTTAACAACAACCATGAATAGAAGCCATAACTGTTTTCAACTGGTCTTTTTTCTTTTTTTTTTTTTAAGATTTTATTTATTTATTTGACAGGGGGATAGAGAGTACAAGTAGACAGAGTGGCATGCAGAAGGAGAGGGAGAGCAGACCGAGCAGGGAGCCCCATACAGGGCTCGATCCCAGGACCTTGGGATCATGACCTGAGCTGAAGGCAGCTGCTCAACAGACTGAGCCACCCAGCAACCCCTGTTTTCAACTACTCTTAAACTTAGTAATAACAGTATAGGAGGAAGGGGGAAAAATGATGCTAAAATGTAAGTGGCTTCCTTAGTATGGCTGAATAATATGAATATAATGTAACTTATAAAATGAATATAATCTAACTTATTAGAAAAACAGCAATTATAGCAATAATACATATTCTGCCAGAGTATTTGTACAATGGGAGCTGTCATATAATTACAGGAAAATGGATCTAACAAATTGTGCTCAAATAAGAGTATGTTTTCAGAAAAAGTTAGGCAGATTATCCCGTTTGTGTATGGAAAATGATTGATAAATGAAAAGGCAGATTATAAAAATAATGGATGGTAATATCCCATTTCTATAAAAATGATCTTTAAATATAGAAGAAAAATGAATTGCAGTGTATGTATATTGAAATTTAATGGTTTAGGTGGTGAGTTTGACTTCTTTCTTTAGGATTCTTGTATTTTTTTGCATATTTAATATAAAATAAGCATACTAACTTTCATAACCAGAAAATAATTATTTAGAAAAAGAGGATAACATTTCTGTCTAGGAAGTAGGGAAACTGAATCATTCTACTTTAATGGTTTTATAATTTTTAATTATAGGATTCTCATTTTTTAAAAAGATTTTATTTGAGAGAGTGTGCACATGAAAGAGAGAGAGAGAGAGTGTGTGTGTGTGTGTGCGCGTGCGTATGCACACGCACTCACTCAGGGACAGGGACAAGGGGCTGAGGGAGAGGGAGAAGCAGGCTCCCCCTGAGCAGGGAGAGAGAACTGGAAGTGGGGCTCTATCCCAGGGCCCTGGGATCATGATCTGAAATGAAGGCAGGTGCTTAACCCACTAAGCCACCCAGGTGCCCTGATTATTCTCATTTTAAACAGTTTTCTTTAATATTATAAATGGTTCTATGTTAGAAATGTGGTAGAATATTCCATTGTATTATTTTAAATTGATATTTCTAAAAAAAAAGTTTTATTTATTTATTTGGCAGAGAGAGAGAGAGAGAGAGAGATCACAAGTAGGCAGAGCAGAGAGAGAGGGGGAAAGCAGGCTATCCCCTGAGCAGAGAGCCCGATGCGGGGCTCGATCCCAGAACCCTGAGATCATGACCTGAGCTGAAGGCAGAGGCTTAACCCACTGAGCCATGCAGGTGCCCCAAGTATGTTTTTATAACTACTTTTCATACCTTTTTTTTGAAAGCTGGTAGAAAAATATGTAGTAAACCAGTAATAAAAGTAAATAATAACTCTTGATTTTAAAAAAATTCTTATGATAAAATCATACTGTGGAATAAAATAAATTTAAAAGGGTTAATGTCTTTTAGACAGCACTTAAGTTTTTTGCCCTCCTATTTTCCAATAGGAGGTTTGTAATTTCTTTTCTAACAAAGTCCCCTCTGGATTAAAGCTACAAACCTTCCCAGAGGTACACATTAATTTTTGCCTGTAATTTCAAAGAGTGTTAAAAACAAGGCTGAGTTTCTCTTAAATAACCTCCTAACTAAGGAACAAGATTTGGGTCACAGTTATTCCATTTCTCAAAAATGTCATGCACTGTTCAGTCTCCTCAAAGAAACAGTTAAGAGCAACTGTGTGTGTGTGTGTGTGTGTGTGTGTGTGTGTGTGTACATGTGTTTTGTGGGGTTGGTTCATGGGTTGCCAGCCCTTTTGATCCAGTGGACAACTGTTGCCTTGTGAAGTAGGTTACTTCATTCTTTTTATCTGCCCAGCACCCTACCAACTGAATTATTCTAAAGGAGTCTGAGAAATGTTGAGAGGAAGGATACATGGGAAAGAGGGATGTACGGTTAAAATTTTAGATTCTGGGACACAAGCTAGATTTTAGCCAGTTGTGCTAAGAAGTGTGCGTTTGTGCATGTGTGAGTTGGGGTTTGGAAATAGGGTAGGGAGCACTTAGGCTGTTTACAGACAGTTCCATCTGTGTGTGTCTAAGCATTGGAGGGCCTGTTTAGAAGTTGCTTTACTGCTTAGACAGAATTCTGCATTGTGAGATGGCTTTTAGCTGGAGACCGTGGAAAACCTTCCAAGCTGGCTTGTGCAGAAAAGAGAATCTTATAAATCAATTGTCCATGAGTGATGCTGACATTAGTAAAACTCTGTGGGGCCTGTATAATGTGATCGGAACTCAGTTTCCTGCTCTTTTTTTTCTGCAGTGCTGCCTGAGGTATCTCTTTTATAATTCATGTATCATTTTTTTTTCATGTATCATTTTAAGGTTAGTTTGACACTGTATCCCAAGGTGGTGGTCAGCAACTGTTGGGACTGTGTTGCTTCCTTATTCATGTAGAATAAAAAAGGAGAGTGTGCTTGTCTCATAATTTCTAGCAAAACTCCTCAGGTTCATTCTGGCTTACCTGACTTTGGTCACATGCCCACCCCTGAAATAGTGACTTGTGAGGAAGGGAATCCATTGGGTTTTCCATCCCTGAAGCTGGGAGCAGTTAGCTTCCCCTGAACCACAGTGATCCTCAAATAACTGAAAGATACTGAGAAAATGACCAATGGGGTGGACGCTGGAGGGGCTCCATACGGAGTGCCCCTATGAGGGGTGGGTCTAACCTCAGCCACTTTGGAGAATCTGAGTGGAGCTGTGGGATGGGCATGTGCTGTTTACACCCTCCTGTAAACTGAAGGTAGGGGGAAGGATAGTTTTATGGAACAGATTAAATAGAATAAAAAAGAGACCTCTGTATTTGAAGTGACCTTTTCCTGAACATTCTTAGAAAACCAGTGCAAATACTTCCAATGCGGAGGGAGATCGGGAAGAGCAGATTTCTCCTCTCCAGACTGAAATGTATCAGCAGAAGCATTCTATAATACGAACAGGCCACTGGGCTGAGCACATTTTATACATTAGTCATGCGAATGTTTAAAACCATACCATATTTAGGTGTTTTTCTCATTTTCCGGATTAGGGCTTATTCAAGTTCACATAGTTTATAAACAGAAGTGGGTTTTAAACTCACATTTTCAGATTCTGAAGTCCATCTTGTTCCCTGAGCAAGTGTTGGATGTAGCTGAGTTTGCCTGTGCCCACCTCCTGTTGAAATCCTGGCTCTGTCCCTGCTTATGAAAGTGATGATCCGTATTCTACCCATACCCAGCTAGGGCCCTCATGGGACCAGAACAGACCTCATTCTGTGCAGAAGTATTCCCCACTGTGTCACCCTGGGTCAGTTGGGGATCTAGGCCATGTTGTATGTGCTCCTTCTGAAAACGGGGCTTTAGTTTCTGTCAGCCCTCTTATTTCTCTAGAGGTCAGGGTGGGACTAGAGACAGATCTCTTTCTGTCTTTTCTGCTTCCCATTTTCTCCACTTTACCTTGAAAATGCCACTTAAAATGGAATATAATAAAGAATGATACAAATGTGTATAAACATCTTATTTTAAAACCTATATATTCTTTTAGGGTTTTTTTTTTTTTTTTATTAACATAAAACCCCCTTCTGGAGTGGAGGACACAAACTGGAGTTCTGTGAAGTCTTATAATTATAACCTTAATGCAAGCCTGTGGGTTCTGTTTCACTTTTTAAAAACTAGATATATGAAATGCTGAAGATATTTTCCGTAATCTAGTGCTGTCTTGCCCACACCTAATTTTTTTTTTTTTTTTTTGATCTTGGCCTCATGGAATCTTTCCAAAGCAGTTAACCTACTTTTCCTAGCAATAATAACTCTTTGGTTCACATTTTTTTTTTCATCGGGGCATGTACTTTTAAATTAAATTGCGTAATTAGAGTAACAGATACAATCTCCACAAAAGGGGCTGGAGAACAAATGTGACTGCTTCTTGGTGCCATCCACTTCAGCTATGGGAGCAGCCACACCCCACACGCTGTGTTTTGTGCCCTCCGTGACCAGCAGGTGGGTAGGATGTGTGCTTCAGCCGAGTGAGGAGCCCTGCATCTAGTGACTCCAGCCATCTGCGGGCTGGTTTCTAGTGTCTGCCTTATGAGCTTCATCCCTCTCCTCGCTTGGCCCCAGGAGAGGCCCCAGGTAAACTTGTTCATGGAAAGTGAAGGGACTGATTTAGGGCTTGGCCTGGTTGGTTAGACATGCTGAGGCCAGTACCCCAAAAGTAGGCCAGATGAGAGAGAAACATTCACAACCTTCAAAACACTCAGCACGGATGTACAGAACTTGTTTTTTTTTTTTTTTAAATTTTATTTATTTATTTGACAGAGAGAGAGAGATCACAAGTAGGCAGAGCAGCAGGCAGAGAGAGAGGGGAAAGCAGGCTCCCTGCTGAACAGAGAGCCTGATTTGGGGCTCTATCCCAGGACCCTGAGATTATGACCTGAGCCAAAGGCAGAGGCTTAACCCACTGAGCCACTGAGGCGCCCCCAGAACTTGTATTTTTCCCCCTGTGCGTGAACAGGACCATCTAGCCTGTTTTCATGTATAAACTGGTTGATTTACATCCTTAAATCATAGGATCATAGAGAAACATGGCTTCTGTTTCCTCAGCTAAGACGGCCAGGTTTCTGGAGCCTGGGCCAAGACAGAACTTAAAATTTAACTTTTGGTGCCACCAAGTGGTTGATTTTGAGATAACTACTATAATGGAGAAGGATGGTTTGACAAATAATGACTGAAAAAAAAGCTGGGGTGAATCGGCGAAGCATATAGGATTTTTAGGATAATGAGATGATTCTGGATGCTGTAGTCATGGTGGATCTAGGTCACGACATTTCCCAAACCCGCAGAATGTACAGCACCAAGAGTGAAGCCTACCGTAAACCGCAGACTTCAGGTAATGATGTGAGCGTAGGCCTGTTGATTGTAACAAATGTACCCCTGTGCTGGTGGACGGGGATAATGGGAGACGCTGTACATATGGGGGGGCAGAAGGTATATGGGAAATCTGTCTTTAAGTTTTGCTGTGAACCTACAATTGCCTTAAAAAAAATAAAGCTTATTAAAAAAAATTTTCCATTCTACATTTTCCCTTCTAGCTACTGGTGTTGCAAGTAAGAGCAAGGCAAGATAGAGCCGTCATCTGGGGGGTTGGCTGACTTCTCCAGCATTGATGACAGTCCCTTGATAGAGTTCCCACATTCCAGAGGCTGGGTGCTTAGTTTTGTAAATCTCAAAAACCTTTTATTTTTTTTTACTATTTCCAGAGTTGTTCAATTTTCCAGGGTTATATCATGCTCACTAAACTTCTAAGAAACTTGTTAAGTCAGAATGCTAGTGTAATACTTTACAATTAGAAATGTGTATGTCGTGGGAGACCAAAACACAGGTGTTAGCTGAACAGTTCATTTTCTACCCTATAGGAAATTTGTATGGGAAGACGGATTATACTGAGTAGGTTGCTTGGTGAAGTCACCGGGGTGGTGTGTGTGTGTCGTAGAGGGAGTGGGGGGTGTAAGGTTGTTTATCTTGAAGGTTAGTATCGTTAAGCTGAAGCTGCCTTTCTTTTCTTAAGATTTTATTTAATTGAAAGAAAGAGAGTGTGAGTGCACGCACAGGCAATAGCAGCAGGAGGGAGAAGCAGGCTCCCCGCTGAGCAGGGAGCCCAATGCAGGACTTGATCCCAGGACCGTGGGACCATGACCTGAGCAGAACGCAGACGCTTAACCTCAAGCTGAGACTGTCTTGAGCACTTTAGGTCTATGTGGGACTCAGAGCTGGGAATACGTTGTGGGCAGTGCTGATGACAGACTGACCTCATCTTTTCCTCTGGGCACTCTTCCGGAAACTCTGTGCAGAACATCTTGCTTCCATTAACTCGTTCTTCCCTCAGGGCATAGTATGACTGGCAGGGCAAATGCTGTGCACTTGCCAATAAAGCTTTAGTCTCTGGAGACTGTCTGAGCACCATAATTAGCATTAGCATCATTAGCCATCACTGAAAGGTTTTTGCTTGGGAAAACGGGTCTCTTTGTTGCGTTTTTGTTGATTTTTTATAGTAAAAATTTTAATTTTTTGTACATTTATAATGAATTGTATAGAAATTTTTATAATTTTAATATTCATTCTCAGAAGAAGACTTGTTTTATGTTTTGGTGATTGTTTCCCCAAATGCAGGTTAAAATTAATATGTAAAATCCTTAATCGCTTTGGAGTAGATTCCCAGTAGTAAAACAGTGCTTGCTGAAGGCTGGTATTATTCTGGGTTCTAGGTCAGTTAGAACACATTTCTGTGGTTCACTTGATGTCTGTCTTGAGACGTCTGTCTCACTATCTACTTGCATGTACCAGCGCGTCCTGTAGTTCCTCGTTGGAGCTCTATTATCTGCAGTTCTTGGTATGGCCTCTCCCTGCTCCCCATTTCTGTCCCTTGTCCCAAACTGCTGCCACATAGAGTCCTAGTACTCAGGGAATATTTGCAAAGTTATAAATTGGTAGCCAATAGCCAGAATTGGATCCCCAGATCTTTTACTTTTGCCAATATGTTGTTTTTAAAAGTTTGATTTATTTGACAAAACTTAAAAATGAGGAGATTCGTAGAGAACTCTGAGTATCCAGTTTCTTTGCATACATGTCCCTCCAGTTATGCAGGGCCTATGTTTCCCCAGGGCAGTGTGTTTTTGGAGTGGCCTAGAAAGGTCGTGAACCTTGGAGTTATCCTTGGGCCCCGCCCTACCTAGCCTTTCACTCATTTGTTACTACTTGGTCTTGGGGAAGGAGGTGACTCTTGGTGCATAGGAAAAATAAAAGACAACAGGCCTAAGGAAAGCAGTGGTTTTCCATGGATATTTTGCTTCCTGTTCTTTTGCCTGCCTTCTGAGGGGAATTCCTTCCTAACTTGGTCCTAGCCTCTATAGAATCCTGCTTCTCTCAGTATGACACCTCTGAATATGTCCCCTGTGGTTGCAAGAGGGACAGTGTTGGAGTGTCACTGGGAAAAGCATACAGACTTTGGTGTCACAAGACCTGGATTTGAATCCCTGCTCTGCTTCTTATGGAGTTCAATTTCCTTTTCAGTAAAAGGAGAGCTATAACTTATCTCCTGGGTTGATAGGAGTATTTTTTTTTTAAAGATTTTTTTTTTTTTATTTATTAGTTTGACAGAGAGAAATCACAAGTAGATGGAGAGGCAGCCAGAGAGAGAGATAGGGAAGCAGGTTCCCTGCTGAGCAGAGAGCCCGATGCAGGACTCGATCCCAGGACCCTGAGATCATGACCTGAGCTGAAGGCAGCGGCTCAACCCACTGAGCCACCCAGGCACCCCTGGGTTGATAGGAGTATTAAATGGGATTTTGTATATAGAACGTCATGCAGAAGGTAGGTACTCAAACAGTGGCACCTCCATCCCTCTCTTCTATCAAAACATGACTTTTCCTTCTCATGACCTTAAGGAAGTCTGGCTGAATTATTTGCCGCTGTTCTCCACTTTCTTTACACCCTTTTAATCTTATAATAAAGCTAACTTTCTATTCCTTATAATATCCAGTCTTTCCTAACTGTACACTTCAAATCGTTACCTTTTCTTTTTGTAGCTGGACTGTATGTGGAATATAAGAATGATGGCAGGAGAATTTACTTTGTTTAGGAAATTATATAAGAAGGCATACCTTCTATCAGATCGCTAATTGTATATATAGTTTTATGATAGAAACTACATTTGGTTTTATAGCAATCTGTTGAAACTGAGTATACATACCTTTCTTCCTCCATTGTATGTTTATAGAAGTAGAGCCAAGGTCAAAAGCTGGAAAATCATCAGCAGAAAAAATTGGTACTGGAAGAGAGACACTTCGCCTGAGATCAAAGGGTTCTGCCTCCATGGAAGACATGGTAGGTTATGTTTATTTAATTCCCATTCTGCTTGGAAATGTGTGGATGTTCATGTTTATTAGAGCTGTCAATAAAGGTAAAGCCACAAAGTTAAACAAAATACCATATACCCTATTAAAGTATGGACTTTAATTCATTGCCTACCTAAACAATGTGAAAGTTACTGAAAGCATTTAAGAAGGAAATGTAGAAAATAGATACAAGAGAAGAAATTAGGATGTATAGCCAACTTCAGCTATCTATTTTTTATTATCAGCAGAAAATGTTTGCTAGAATCTGTAAACATCTAGACTGGCTCAAAAACTTAACCAAAATGCTCTGAGGGCCAAGAGAAAGTCTCTGGGCCACCTATAGTAGCAGTCATAGTTAAGATTTTGATAGTGAAAGATATTCATGAACTCCAGTCTCCTCAGGTAAAACATTCTGTAGTCATCTTTGACTCTTCTCTTTCATGTTCCATGTCCCTTTCATTAACAAACCCTGGTGGGCCTACCTCCACAATAGACCAGAATCCAGCAACTTCTCACTATCTCTGCCCTCATCACTTTGGCCCAAGGCACCTACATCTTGTCCTGAATATTGCAGTCACTTGTATTTAGTCTTCCTGCGCTCACCCTTCCCTCTTTCCCTCTGTGCTCAGAACAATAGCCAGTATTAAAAAAACACAAGTGGTTACTTTTTTGTCTACACTCTCCAGTGGTTTCCCATGCCACTCAAGATAAAAGCTAAAGTTCTCAGAGTGACGAACATGATCTGACTCTGCATCTCTTCTCTGATCTCATTTCCTACCACTCTCCTCTTGGCTCACGCTGCTTCAGTCACATGGGTCTCCTTGCTGTCCCTAAATACTTTGGATGCGTCACAACTCAGGGTCTCTGTACTGCTGTTCCCTCTAACTGAAAGCCTTGCCCATTTCAGGACATGGCTCTACTGACTTTTTGAGGTTTCTGTCCACATATCACCTTATCTAAAAGGCCTTTGAGTATCTTGCATAACTAGCAATTCCTGCCACCCTTCCCCCTGCCCAATCTTGCTTACCATTAATTTTCTTTAAAGCATTAAGCACAATAGGACATATTGTATCTTTGTTTCTTGTCTGTTTAGTTCCTTTGCTCACATCTTGTTCACTGCTGTCACCCCAGCACCTAGAACAGTACCCAACACATCAAAGGAATTCACGTCTTTGTTGAATTAATAAATGATGCATTTAAACTTGAGAAGAATAGAGTTTTGTGATTGACTCAGTTTTTGAGTGAAAAATGCCAAAAGGGGAATAGAGAAACGGAGGGAGGAAAGGTAGAAGGAGAAAACAGTAGGGGTTAAGGGAGACAGGGTGAGGACTCATGGTGGCAAGTGGCGGTCTGCTTAGCCAGTGAAGACAGTGGTGATGAAGCTGTCCTATAGGCAGAGGGGGCGTCAGGCCTGTGTCTGAGGCTAGGGAGTTCCTGTAGGCAGAGGGTACAATGCTAGACCTAGCTAGTTTTGTGTTCCTATTGTCCTGTGTTTTTAAACAAAACAATGTTTTTGAAAAAAAAAATTTGATTCCCCATGTTTTTGAAAAGCAGAAGAGTGAGACTGGTGAACAGTGAGACCATTTTCACAGAGCGGGATCCCAGAGCTTGTTGGGTGATGATGTCCAGGGTCAGTCATGGGGGTGGTTTGTTGGAACAGACACTCAAGGAACCATGAGGCTGAGGTTGTTTTGAATGTTTGAGTCAACCATTATGTTGTCAGCAGGGGAGAATCCAGAGGAGGACTCAGTTGCGTTCCTGGGTACTGGGTAGTTAAGTGAAGGGATTGACATGGAGGCAAGGAAGAGACCTAGGAGGACCAGAAGCGTTTTGCAAATGAGATATGAAGAGGTATGTGAAACACTCAGGGCAGGGACATCTGGCCAATCTGAGTCTCTACTTGCCTGGTGTCCTGCATACTCTGAGGCATATTGCTGCGTGAATGAATAAACCTGTGTAGAAGAAAGGACTCTGGAAGAGAATGGAAGAACAGTGAGAGGGGGCTGGCAGTGGGGAGCCAGGAGAATGCCCACTGCTTCCCATTCCAGGCTGGGAGGAACAAATGAAAGATCTTAAAACCACTTAAAGAGGTGGCAGAGGCCATGGGGAAAACTCCATGTTCCTTCAGAAGGCGGGTCATTGAATAGTTAGTATAATTGATATCTGTACAGCACCTGCTATGTATAAGGTGCTGGGGTGAGAAAGGGAAACTGAAGATCTCTCTGGGGAGGTAGGAAAGATTCATTTAAAGATAAACATCTAAAACACCATTCCTATTTGCATGGCCTGTTTCATTAAATAGGGTAAATGGAAGTAACTTGTAATAAAAGGAAAACGCTAGTTTGGTACTCATGTTAATTTTTTTGCAAATGACTTATCATCTAAAGAATTTATAGATTCAAAACAAGTCACCCTCTTATATAACCCAGCACAAATCCTGAAAACTGTGGAAGAATTCCACCTGCATATCTCATAAATTATTCAGTATGTGTTTCTTGAGACAGACACAGTCCAGGTGCTGGTGATACAAAGATAAATAAAGACCTTGTTTCTCCTTTAAGGGGAGAGAGGTGTTGAAAGAAGCTTTTGAAAACCAGGGAATAGGTTTAATGTCACAGAGGAGGGCTGATCAGCTGCTGTCAGGGATGGGGGAAGAGAGAGAGGTGGGGAAATTTCCGTCCTGAAGAAATGATTGAGTTGATTAAAGATGGGGAGAAGAATGTTCTAGGCCTGAAACAATGATGGGCTTGGGGAACCTTGTGAGCGTCCATGGGATTGGAGTGTGGAGGGACCTGATGGGGTGTGAGAGACCTGGGTCAGAATGGGAAAGATCTTGGAAATGGGGGAGCCATTTAAGAATTATGAGGAGAGCAGCATGGTCAGTTTTGCATTTTAGAAAAATCCCTTGGTTCTAGCAGATGGATTGTTAAGCAGGGTAGATTTGAGGGGGGTGAAGATTGCAGGCAGGGAGAAAAATTAGAAAACTTATGCAAATACCAAAAAATGAGAGCTGAACCCAGGCAATCAGAATGTGAGTGGAGAAGAGGTGATGAGCTCAAGAGCTATTTAGGAGGTAAAATGATAACATATTGATGTTTGATTATGTATGCAAAGTACTGACGTTTGTTATGAGAACTTACAGTATGGCTGGTTGGATACAAAGGTGGACATCCAAGTTTCTTTGCATAACCAACTTGATTTATACAGCACATCCGAAATATACCATAAAGAAGGCAAGAGTGGTATATTGTACCTGTTACTGTTTTTAAGGCTTAGTTCTTAATTAAGAACATGAGAAAGTTGTAATAAAATCCACAAGGAAATAAAAATTCACATTTATAATAAAAAATGCATATTTCTAATAAGTTTGGAGAACACAAAGCAACATGTATTTATAACAGTATTAAAAGTACTATGAATTTCTTACAAGCTAATCTTGAATTCTGCACTTGCACTGATAGTTGATTATTTCACATCTTTGGGTAATTTCTTTTTCAGCTAGGAAGCCATTTATTTTTATTTATTTATTTATTTTTTAAGATTTTATTTATTTTTTTGACAGACAGAGATCACAAACAGGCAGAGAGGCAGGCAGAGAGAGAGAGAGGAGGAAGCAGGCTCCCTGCTGAGCAGAGAGCCTGATGTGGGGCTTGATCCCAAAATCCTTGGATCATGACCTGAGCTGAAGGCAGAGGCTTTAACCCACTGAGCCACCCTGCCGCCCCTAGCTAGGAAGCCATTTATAACCAAGTATTAAACTGAATGTAGAACCAGACTTTGCCAGCATTAAACTAAGATTTTCAAAGAATGATAAAATGCATCTAATTGTGCTTTTCACTGAAACCTTTAGTAATAGTTTTAGAAAGAACACAATTATTTTGGTACCATTAATACACAAAAATTACTTGAAAGTTTTTGTTGGGGTGCCTGGGTGGCTCAGTTGGTTGGGCATCTGACTCTTGATTTCAGCTCTGGTCATGATCTCAGGGTCATGAGATCAAGCCCTTCATTGGGCTCCATGCTCAGTGAAGAGTCTGCTTGTCCCTTTACCTCCCCCTCAGCCCCTCTGCTTGCTGTCTCTCTCTCTTTCAAATAAATAAAATCTTAACAATAACAAAAGGATTGTTTCATCATCTCATCCTTATAACATTTCTATTTTTTGTGTCTTTTTGTAATGTTTACAATATAGAGTAATATGTATAGTTTATGAAAGATACATACTGTTAAAAAAACAATTTAAGAAGGCGTGCCTGGCTGGCTCAGTCCATAGAGCATGCTGCTCTTCATCTTGGGGTTGTGAGTTCGAGCCCCACATTGGGCATAAAGCTTACTTTAAAAAATAAACAAATACAATAGAATGTTATTAAAATTAAAAAGAATCCTTAAAGAAGACAATTTACGTGATACAAACAAACTTTATTCATGATGTGAATAGTCTTGGAGAATTGCAAAATGGGGTAGAAGGCAAGAAGTTTTGATAGGATAAAGATTAAAGAACAAGTGAGGGGAAAATAGAAAATATTTGACTGGCTGGGGCCACATAGTGGGTCTTACCTGGGGTGAGAAGTCCCAGAGCTTGCTTGTGTTTGTAGACTGGCCAGCTGGATCATACTGTGTTTCTGATTAAGCAGAGCATTTATAGGGACAAAAAAGATAGATAACATGACACTTTGGACAGCGTACATCCATCTTGGGCATAAAGTGATTTCAACAATACAATAAAATTAAGTAATAAACAAATAATAAGAGTATGCATTCAGAAGTGTTCGAGTCACCTTGGGGTAAGCCATTGAAAACTTCGGAAACCCTTCATCTACAAGATGAAGGCCAAAGCTCTTTTCCTGGCACACAAGACCCCTTAAGATCTAGTCCTGTCTGGCTATACTCTTTCTTTTTTTTTTGTTTAAGATTTTATTTATTTATTTGATAGAGATAACAAGTAGTCAGAGAGGTAGGCAGAGAGAGAGGAGGAAGTAGGCTCCCTCCTGAGCGGAGAGCCTGATGTGGGGCTTGCTCCCAGGACCCTGAGACCATGACCTGAGCCGAAGTCAGAGGTTTTAACCTACTGAGCCATCCAGGTGCCCCCTGGCTATACTCTTTTTTTAAAAATTAATTAATTTATTTTCAGAAAAACAGTATTCATTATTTTTTCACCACACCCAGTGCTCCATGCAATCCGTGCCCTATAATACCCACCACCTGGTACCCCAACCTCCCACCCCCCCGCCACTTCAAACCCCTCAGATTGTTTTTCAGAGTCTGTAGTCTCTCATGATTCACCTCCCCTTCCAATTTACCCCAACTCCCTTCTCCTCTCTAACACCCCTTGTCCTCCATGCTATTCCTTATGCTCCACAAATAAGTGAAACCATATGATAATTGACTCTCTCTGCTTGACTTATTTCACTCAGCATAATCTCTTCTAGTCCCATCCATGTTGCTACAAAAGTTGGGTATTTATCCTTTCTGATGGCGGCATAATACTCCATAGTGTATATGGACCACATCTTCCTTATCCATTCGTCCGTTGAAGGGCATCTTGGTTCTTTCCATAGTTTGGCGACCGTGGCCATTGCTGCTATAAACATTGGGGTACAGATGGCCCTTTCTTTCACGACATCTGTATCTTTGGGGTAAATACCCAGGAGTGCAATTGCAGGGTCATAGGGAATTTCTATTTTTAATTTCTTGAGGAATCTCCACACTGTTCTCCAAAGAGGCTGCACCAACTTGTATTCCCACCAACAGTGTAAGGGGTTTCCCCTTTCTCCACATCCTCTCCAACACATGCTGTTTCCTGTTTTGTTAATTTTGGCCATTCTAACTGGTGTAAGGTGATATCTCAATGTGGTTTTAATTTGAGTCTCCCTGAGGGCTAGTGATGATGAACATTTTTTCATGTGTCTGTACTCTTTATCAGACTCTGTGACCTCACATAGACATTGCATATCAATTGTAATACTTTTTTTTAAAAGATTTTGTTTTATTTTATTTCAAGATTGTATTTATTAATTTGACAGGGAGAGACACAGTGAGAGAGGGAACAGAAGCAGGGGTTGTGGGAGAAGCAACCTTCCCACTGAGCAGGGAGCCAGATGTGGGGCTCAAACCCAGGATCTTGGGATCATGACCTGAGCTGAAGGCAGACACTTAACTGACTGAGCCACCCAGGCGCCCCTAAAGATTTTATTTTTAAGTGATCTCTATACCCACTGTGGGGCTTGAACTCACAATTCTGCTATCAAAAGTCACATGCTCCACCGACTGAGCCAGCCAGGCATGCCTGTTGTATACTTCTATTTGCAGCACCCTCTCCTGCTTATCTTCCACCAGTGTATCTTTGAAAAGAGTTTTTAAGTCCCCTTTCTCAAGTCTTCTGTGACTCTTAAGATATTTAAATTTACTTTGCCTGAGATGGCTCTTATATCCTTGAAAATTTTTTCCTTATTATTACATAGTTATTTATTTTCACAGATTTGTCTCCCTTTCTAGACTTGGAGACTCTGTTCTGGCTTTTCTTCTTCGAATCCATCACACTTAACACTAACAGTAAAAATAAGTATTTGCTGTATTGATTTGTATTGAGCTACAGAGCACACTGTAGATCTGTTTCCATCCAAATGAGCTGATGTATACAACCATGAACTGACTCCACATCAGATTTTCCCTTACCCTTAGCCTTGACATTCAAGAGATTTCATGTAAAAATATCTCATTTCTCTTTTCTTTGATAAAGCCCTCCGAAACCAAGACAAAAGCAATTGAAAAGATTGGTGATCTTCTTGAATTGTACATGGGAATTCAAGATATCGATTTAGGTAAGAAGATCCTATTTTTTTTAAGTTTCTATATTTCTTAATTGAATTTAGTGCTTCTTTGTTTTGCTTGCATTTACACTCAGTGATCCTTTTCAAGGTAAATACTGGAAAGTGATGAGAAAATTGTAATGAAAATAAGGATATAAAACATAAAAGAATAATGAATAAAGACCTGGCCCTTACCCTTTTACTAGCTGCGAGTCAAATCTACTTTTCTAAACTTCAGTTTTTAATCTTAAAACTATAAACTATGATAATAGCCTTCCTTCAAAGCCTTGTTTTATGGATTTAAAAGTTACAGTATGAACAGATGTTGTAAATGATGCATATGGAATGTATTTGATACATCAGATCTACATTGATTAAATCATATGTTATGATATTGTGTGCACTTAATAGGATTACTGAGAGCCTGTGAGCAATGAATCAGAAAGAGGAAGAGAAAGGACTCAGCTGGTGTGTGACTGATCAGGGCAGTTGAGAAGTTGAATTGATGGGTATTTCTTATGTGGTCCTTAGGATATCAGGGTCTTGATTTATCAACTGCAGGTAACAAAATAGTTACAACAAACTGAATTCCATCTGACTTACAGGATAAAAGAGGGGAAATGTTTTGGTTCTTATACCTGAAAACTTCAGAGGTAGATCCTGGCTTCCAAAATGGCTAGATCCAGAGTTTTCATGCTATCACAGGATGTGGCTTCCCTTCTTTCCCTTAAGGCTGCATTTTAGGCTCACTAGTATCCCTTGGCACCTTCAGACCCTCCCTCTTGGAGTCAAAATGATGGCAATGGTTCCATCCTCTACACCTTAGTGTCAAGCCTGATGGGAAAGGGGGAGGGCCTTTTCCAAGTAATTCAAACAAAATGCTTAGGATTGACCCTGACTGGTCTGATAGGCTCACTGAGGTGGTAGTGGTGGGGGTGATGCTTAGGTCTGGGTCAGATGCTCTCCTTCTGGAGCTGAGAGTGACTGCAGTCCTAGGGCTGAGCTGGTGAAAAGTCCTGGCCCCTCCCGTGTAGAAGCCAGAAGAAAGTGCCCTTGAGAAGGGCAGAGGGATGCTGGGTGGTAAAACAGTAACTGTGCCCTGGGGTGGGCTTCGTGTCTGCATGCACCCATGTGTGCATGGAGTATGTTTGTGTGTACCAGGTACTTCATCCATTTTTTTAAGCCGAACACTTGGACTGTTCTGTTTCCCTGCTACCAGGTGTAAGGAATTTTACTTTAGCTCAGGTAGACTATTTGAAACTCATTATTCCACTTCTTCCATTCATTCTTACTTTTTTCTTATAGAGTCTGTTCTTATGTTTTTCTTACCTTTCTGAACTTTGAAAATAAAATTTCTATGGTGGATATACAGATGCTGTCTGTAATTGAAGAAATATTGATGCTCTTTTTTCTAATTCCTTGATTCAAAGTATAAAATTTGTATATAATAGGTACTTGCTCCACACAGACAAGAAGTTAAAGCTGAGATTATCCTGTAGAAAGACAGCATCTCTGGCGAGGATGCGGAGAAAGGGGAACCCTCCTACACTGTTTGTGGGAATACAAGCTGGTGCAACCACTCTGGAAAACAGCATGGAGGTTCCTCAAAATGTTGAAAATAGAACTACCCTATGACCCATCAATTGCACTACTGGGAATTTACCCTAAAGATACAAACGTAGTGATCCGAAGGGGCACATTCACCTGAATGTTTATAGCAGCAATGTCAATGTCAAGATTTCATTTCTTTTGATGGCTGCATAGTATTCCATTGTGTATATATGCCACATCTTCTTTATCCATTCATCTGTTGATGGACATCTAGGTTCTTTCCATAGTTTGGCTATGACATAGTATGACTTTGCTGCTATAAACATTCGGGTGCACATGCCCCTTCGGATCACTACATTTCTATCTTTAGGGTAAATACCCAGTAGTGCAATTGCTGGGTCATAGGATAGCTCTATTTTCAAATTTTTTGAGGAACCTCCATGCTGGGAGAACCACACTTTTCAAAGGGGGGAATTTAAAATAGTCTTTAGAACTTAATTTTGGGTATAGGCCTTATAGTTAATTAAGTATAAATTTGAAATAGTTAAATAAATTAATTTTGTTCTTTTGTTATTAAATTTATATACGTGTACAACAGGGTAGCTGGGTGGCTCCATTGTTAAGGGTCTGCCTTCAGCTCAGGTCATGAGCCGAAGGACATATCCAATGGGATATGTCTCCATCGGATGTCCCCATCGGGCTCCCTGCTCAGCAGGAAACCTGCTTCTCCTCTCCCACCTCCCCTGCTTGTGTTCCTTCTCTTGCTGTCTCTCTGTCAATTAAATACATGAATAGAATCTTAAAAAAAAAAAAATATGTATAAGTATGCATGGAAGAACAATGGACAGTGGAGTAATTCTAGGTGAATTAAGGAACAGGTCTTTAAGAATCCATTTATTTCACTTTGACAAATTCAGGGCACTAAACATTCCTCACAAATTCCTTGTAAATTAACTTGTAATCCCACTGTAAAGTTAATTAATCATCTGTAGCAAGTTCCTCCAATGACATGGAAAGTCATTATCATTGTACATGATTAGCAATGTGATCAGTCATCTAGGGAGGTAAAGTTTAAGGAAAGTAATTATTTGAAGAATGTCAACCATTGTTAAATTAGGAATTTTTGTCATTCAGATCTGATTAGCATGAAATAGAAATCACAAATGTGGTACTGATTCAATAGAGAAATGAATATATTTGCTTGTTTTTGTTCTGTGTTCTTAACTGTCAGAAATGTTAAGTCTTAAGGCAAATTGTAGCCACATCATGTTATTCCAGAGTTGTTAATATAAATTTACATTAAAAAGTGAGAAAGGTAATCTGCAATAAAATGACCAAAACCAAAACACTATCTTCACAAAGCTTTGGGATGTATTTACCACTTGAAAATGGAAAATAATTGAAATGAGTTTAGGAAGTAGCCCTGCAGATGACAGGGCTTTATTTGGTTGTAGAGCTAGGCTGTGAACTGACTTTTCTACTGATCCAATGCCAACATGTGTTGCCTTGGAATGTTATCCATGGTGGGAGAAAAATGGATTCTGGAAGATTCTGAGTCCTGTAGCATATTTTAGGAGATTGAGGTAACTTAATGAAAAAGTTGTATCCTATAAGTTTTCTTATGAATATTTAAGGCAATTGTGTTAATTATATATTGAACTATACTATGTCCTGATGATACCAGCTTAGGAGTTTGGAGCTCATCCTAGCCATGTCAGAATTTTAGGATTTCTAATTAATTAAGAGGTCATAAATTGTGGAAAAGAAATTTGAACGATAGATTCTAAGTTATTTTTTCTTATAAAATCTTTTTTACCTCCTTTAAAAAATACAATGATATTTTAATAGAGATAATTATATTTCTTCTTAGGATGATTTCCTTTCTTCTGTGAATTGAAAACAGTGAATACTGTAGAAAGTCATCCATCTTAGGTAAAGCCAATGATTTTGGAAATAGGTTTTCACTAACAAAAAACCATATTCAACATTGGTCATGTTTTTAATGTTTGATTCCTGTCTGAGTTCCTTGAAATGGAACACTTATTTAACACTTATTTCACATTTATTTCCCACAGACTTTTCATAAAGACCTCCCGTAGGAGGTACAACTATAGATTTAATGGTTAACAGTGTTTAGGACTGATCTTTATTCAGTCCTGCTATGTGTCATTTTATAGACTTGAAAACAGATTCAGAGACGTTTGGTTACTTGTCCAAAGTCAGCTAACAAATTAAAAGCTGAGATTCAATTCTGGAATTTTTTTATGCCAAGATTTTTCATCTGCAGTAGTATCTTATGTTTAAAAGTTCAGTTTAGGTATTTAAAAACTTAGTGGGAAACATGGATTGCCCTATATCACAACAATAAATTTGTTGTTAATAAATGATGTGGAAGTTCAGTTGTGGAAATGATACAAAGGTATTTTCAAAATGGCCAGTAGAGGTCAGCACTTAGTTGCTGTATGTGATACAACAATTCTGTCCTTTCAGGGGACCCCCCACCCCATTGCATTTAGGTGTTAAATATTATTGCAGTGTGTTGCAGATCCATTATAGGTGAAAAGTATTTTAGTAGCTATCATATTAATGTGATATGACTTAATAAAAAGTGCTGCTTTTTGCTAAAAGCTTCATTTTGCTTTTCTCTTAAAGATACAGTTTTAATACAAAAAAAGATAAAATTATACCTGTTTACTTCTCTTTTAAGAATTTTCAAAATATGTGTCTATACTTTATTTTTTTTTAAAAGATTTTATTTATTTATTTGACAGAGATCACAAGTAGCCAGAGAGGCAGGCAGGGGGTACGGGAAGCAGGCTCACTGCTGAGCAGAGAGCCCGATGCAGGGCTCCATCCCAGGACCCTGAGATCATGACCTGAGCCGAAGGCAGAGGCTTTAATCCACTGAGCCACCCAGGCGCCCCTGTACTTTATTCATTAGGAAAAATTTGTGCATGTTTTAATGCATGCTCCATTCTTAATTTCTTTGAAAATTCATATAGCAAATTACTGTATTTTAAAAGATTTATGGGACACTTTGTTACATATATATTTCTAACACCTTAATGAAGCTACCTAATTGATATTTTGGTTACTTTTACCCGACCTAATTGATAATTTTGTTAGTTACTTGTTCTAACACTTCATTAAGGTGTTAGAAATACATATGTAACACAGTGTCCCAAGGAACTACTGATATTTTAGTTCCTTGAGGGCAGATACTGTACTGCTTTTAATCTCAGCTCCTACTACAGTACTCCTAGAGTAAATATTTGGTAAATGTTTATTAATGGACTGTGTAGAGGCACAAAAATAGTGAATTCACTGGGAGTATGAATCCTAACTTCATAAGTTTGAAACTTTAGCTTTTGGGCACATTATTAAATTCAAACCTTAATTTCCACATATTTTTAAAAGAGGTGTAATAAAAACCTTAGAGGGTTTCCAACACACTAAATTAAATAATATGTATAAAGTTCCTGTTACATCATAAATAATAGGTGCAGCTATTATTATTTTTAGCATTGATCACTAATAATTATTACTTAGTATGGTAGTGGTAATAGAGGTAGGACTGTATCCCTGGAGGTCTGACCAACTCTGGGACTGTGTTTAGTGTGGAAGTTTTACTTTTCTGCTGTGCCAGCATGAGCGCATAGTGAGATTACAGAGTTTGGATTGTGGTTGGAGGTTGTGGTATGGGCCCCTTAGACCATCATTTTTCTCATTTTGTAACTGAGGAACTAAGGAACCCAAGCCAGAGATTTCAATTCAGAGTAGGCAAGGTCCAGAATATATCATTCCTGGCCTCAGTGCACTAGACAATGCTGCTGAGCTTCCCGAGGTACCAAACAGCCATGTACCAAGTTATTTCTTATAGTCGAGTAGGTATGTGTATGTGTGTGAGTGAGAGATTGGCTGACTCATTGCCCATCAGTGAACATATGATTGTGGTCCTTGTGTCCTCCCAGCATTGAAGAGCATCGTTCATCTGCACTGTCAGTTTTTGCTTCTGAATGGTCTGTAGATTTTCTTACCTTCTGTGTGCATCTTATTTCTTCCTCTGCTAGACTGTATATCACCCACATGTTAGTATAATCTTTAGGTAACTGTCTCAATAAGCGCTATCTGTGGAGACTATGGGAAATATTTAAAATGGTAGACTTAGCAAAATTCTGAACTTGAGCCCTGCTTTTGCAATACTTACCTTTAAGTTTTGGTTACTCTTTCACAGCCTGGCTACAGGACCAGACCTCTGGGTTTTGCTGTCTCCAATATACGTTAACTGTGTCAGAGCAAAAATTATTTAAGGATAATTACAAAGCAGCCTCCTGTGCATCTTCCAGCACGTTCAGTGCATAAGACACTGAACTTGTTTCGATGGGCATGAAAGACTGAGTAGGCTATTCAGGATCAGTCGGGAGTTTCTTCTTCTTCTTCTTCTTCCTCTTCCTCTTCCTATTTTTTTTTTTTTTTAAATTTTAAGATATTTATTTGAGAGCACACAAGCAGGGGCAGAGGGAGAGGGAGAAACAGACTTCCCACTGAGCAGGGAGCCTGATGCGGGGCTTGATCTCAGGACCCTGAGATCATGACCTAAGCTGAAGGCAGATGCTTAGCTGACTGAGCCACCTAGGTGCCCCTATTTATTTATTATTTTAGAGAACAAGTACAGAGGGAGAGAGAGACAGAGGGACAGAGGGAGAGAGAGAGAAAGCATCTCAAGCAGACCCCCCTCTGAGCATGGAGCCTGTCTCAGGGACTTGATGCCATGACCCTGAGATCATGACCTGAGCCAAAATCAAGAGTCAGATGCTGAACCAATTGAGCCACCCAGGTGCCCCTAGGATGTGAACATTTTTGAGGATTTTAACTGTACTTGTCAAATTGTTTTTCAGAAGCTAAGTTTATGAATTGAGTCTGTATGTATCTGAATGTTTGCTTCACTATATCCTGGCTAGCAACGGCATGCCATAGAAAACATATCTAAAAGTTGCAGTAAACCTGGCCAAACGTTTTGGCTGGAGCTGAACTGAAGTCTTCTTTCTCTTTGAAGTATTTGTTTCTAGACTGAAAATAAATGCAAAAGCTTTTGGGTCAGGGCTGGGGCCAGAGACAGAGTAAGAGAGAGAGAGAGAGAGAGAGAGAGAGAGAGAGAGAATGATGAGAAAGAATCAATTCCTCCTCACTCATAACTGCTTTTTAAAAGTATTTTTAAGGCAGGGCACCTGGGTGGGCTCAGTGGGTTAAGCCTCTGCCTTCTGCTCAGGTCATGATCTCAGCGTGGTAAGGTCGAGCCCTGCATCAGGCTCTGTTCGGCGGGGAGCCTGCTTCCCCCTCTCTCTCTGCCTGCCTCTCTGCCTACTTGTGATCTCTCTCTCTGTCAAATAAATAAATAAAGTCTTTAAAAATAAATAAAAGTATTTTTAAGGCAATCTTAGACATTGAAAAAGGTTATAAGTATAGCACAAAGACTTTTTTTTCTCCTTGAACATGGGAATAAATGAACAATATTTATTACCCCCAAATACTTTAGTACATATTTCTCATGAACAAATATATTCTCCTAGCTAAGCACAGTATTAGCAAGAATCATGAAATTAGCATTGATATATTACTGTCCCCTATTAATCACGTGTTATGTTTCACTAAATGCATTAACATCCCTTATAGCAGAAGTGCATGTTCAAAATATAGGTTAGTTTTATTTATATCAATTTGGAACAGTTTCCCACTCTCAATTTTAATAATCTTGATGCTCTTGGAGGGTACAAGTTGTTATTTGATAGAATGTTCCTCAATTCTGGCTTGCCTGATTTTTTTTTTTTTTTTGGAATTATGTTTATGTCATACCTCTTGCAAAAATATCTAATGTGATCTTCTATTCTTTTCATTTACATTTTACCAGGAGGCATAGGATTTGGTTTGTTCTATTTCTGATATTGTTCATGTTGATGGCTTAAAGTGGTGTTTGCTAATTGTCTCCATTATAAAGTTATTCTCCGTAATAAGTATTTGGTGGAGAGATACTTTGAAACTATGTAAATATCCTGTTCTTCATGATCCTACCTTCCTTCCTTCCTTCTGTCCATTTGTTAGCCATTTCTTTGAGCCACATCTCCTCCTTTCCCTTTGGCCTGTGTTAGTACAGAGCTGTTTGAGACAAGGCACAGTTTTTATTTTTATTTTTTATTATTTTTTTTAAAGATTTATTTAATTTATTTGACAGAGATCACAAGTAGGCAGAGAGGCAGGCAGAGAGAGAGGGAGGAAGCGGGTTTCCCGCTGAGCAGAGAGCCCGATGCAGGGCTCGATCCCAGGACCCTGAGATCATGACCTGAGCCGAAGGCAGAGGCTTAACCCACTGAGCCACCCAGGCGCCCCAAGGCACAGTTTTTTTTTTTAAAATTTTTTATTTTTTATAAACATATATTTTTATCCCCAGGGGTACAGGTCTGTGAATCACCAGGTTTACACACTTCACAGCACTCACCAAAGCACATCCCCTCCCCAATGTCCATAATCCCACCCCCTTCTCCCAAACCCCCTCCCCCCCAGCAACCCTCAGTTTGTTTTGTGAGATTAAGAGTCACTTATGGTTTGTCTCCCTCCCAATCCCATCTTGTTTCATTTATTCTTCTCATACCCACTTAAGCCCCCATGTTTTAAATGCTCTTAAGAGCCCTAGTGGATTTTAGCTTAAAGACCAGACCTCTTGGTTCATTGAGAGAAATCCTACAAGTGTTGAATTGTTTAGCCTTAACCTGGGAGGAACGGAGATGCTGAGATTTGGTGGTGGTTCTTTTTTTTTTTTAACCTAGAGTTTCTTCATCCAAGTTCTAAATCACATCCACACTGTCTCTTTCTAGTTGCTTATAAGGGGCTGAGAAAAAACAGCTCAGCCTCATGGGCTCCCAGCCAGTTGGGGCAGGTCCCGTGAGAATGTGCACTCTTGAAGATGCTGGTTCCCCAGATGTAAGAACCCGGCCTAGGCATTTACTAGAAAAACAGAACACAGGTGCCACATTCACTTTCTATCTCAAACTAGAAAGGGGCTCAGGAAAAGTTACCTTGATTCCATTAGTAGACCAATACCTTCTTCACCCTAGCTTGATTTTCCCATTGCGAACTGTTACCCTTCGTCTTTGTTCTTTGGAGGGACAGGGAGTCCTGGGTTCCATTATAGTTGGCAGTGGGGTACTGGTAGAGGGGGCAGAGAGAGCTAGTGACTGTGGGCAGGTGGAAGAGGGATGACGTACCCTGACTTTCCTGGCAGGGTTATCCACAGGGTTTCCTTTCTGGAGGAATACCAGTAGTTCTTGACTGGTGGGCTTCAAGGTGCAGGAGAGGCCAGGGGTGACCAATCTGGGTGCAGTGGACAAACTGTTTAAATGCTCCCCCGACAGATGTTAGTATATTAGTATGTTACTGTTAGTATGTTACTGTTATAACTTGTGCTAGAAATAGATCTATGCATGTTACACTGAGAAAGTAATTTTTCTGGTGCCATTTTTGTCTGTTCTCTGATATCATCTCATGTATCATTAATTTTTAAAAATTGTTTTTGATAGCTACCACAATGTTTGAAGCTGGAAAGGACAAAGGTAATCCAGATGAATTTGCTGTGGCACTTGACGAAACTCTTGGAGACTTTGCGTTCCCAGATGAATTTGTCTTTGATGTTTGGGGAGTCATTGGTGATGCGAAACGAGAATGACGATGACATGGATGATCCGTCTCTGGAGAAATGAACATTCTTTTAAAAAATATCCACAGGATCTGATTTTTAGGCACTGTTACAGACTCTGGTTTGGTCTGATGTATATGGAATACATTCTTTGAAATACACTTTTGGTTTCTGGGTACCTTTTAATGTGGTTCCAGATGTGGTATGCTTAAAATAAATCACCTAAAATATGATCGATTTTAATATTCATTCAAGAGTCTTTTTAAAGTAAGTTTTAGAAAGTATTTCTAGAGAGGATTTTGCTCCCCATAAACGTCTGTGTTTTCTTTTCTACCCACATGCAAATAGCTGATTGCAATAGCTCTGTAGCTCTTTTAAAAATCTTAATGCAGGGAAATTGGGATTAGAGTATGATTTGCCTCCGAGCATCTTCATTTTTGTTATACCAGCCTGATCTAGGTGTGTTCAGGAAGTGAAGTGTGAATTATGCCCTCTCTGGGTCTAGAAAGTGGTTTTTTTTTTTTTTTTTTTTTAAATCCACTGAGTAAGGGGAGAAAGATTCCTACAATCTCTTGATATCTGTGGCCTTCTTTCTTCTTAAAGCAAGGACTGATTTACTTATTTATTTTTTTGGTTCTTTGTAATTGCTCCTTTTTAAAAACTTGTTAAAATCTATTATACTGTGTATGTGTTTGCTTGCATGGAAGAAGGGGGAAAAGGCAGATAGGGTGGAAAGCACTTAAATTTGATTTTTTTAAAAGCAGTTCTTAAAGCATTCTTTTTCCACTCATACCCACTTTTATGTTATGCTTCATAAGCACTCCAGGGAAGGTTTTTATAGTCTTTGTAGAACTTTTCTTTTGAAAGATATTTACTCAGAAAATAACTGTGTTTGAGAACTTTTTTTTTTTTTTTTTTTTTTTTTTGGGTGAAAGAGCAACGTTTTAAGCCCCCTAAACTTTAGCGGAGATGCTATCAGAAATCGATTTCCCCCAGTGGAAACAAAGGAGGACGGAGGAATTGAGAAAATATATTAGTCTATTATTTTAGAGTTCTAACGTACTTTCTCTAAAACCTTACATTATTGAGAAAATTGAGGGCAAATGACTGTCTTATCACTCTTACGTGACATTTTATGGCTGTCAGAGAATGGAAATGAATGGTTTCAGCATAGATCATTTAATAAGGCAGAGCATGGTGTGACCAAGCATTCTCCTAAAGTGTTAGATGGAAAATGTTGTGTGCTGCCATGGTAATCAGAAATAATGACCCATGAGGGCTGTAATCCAGGAGATCAGAAGTAGTTCCCTTTTCATGGTGAGTTAATGCTTCGGTAACTGTTGTTTTCCTGCGCAACTTTACTTTTGCTAACATCCACTCCTCTTTCACAGAAGTTTAATGCTTTGAAGCGGATACTCTTTGTCTCATTAATCTGAGTCCTGTACAGAAGCCCTGTTTTAGTCATTAATGTGTAACTAAAGGAGTTAGAACATGGATTGTCTTAATGCGCTTGCCCATCATTTGAAAATGGGACCTAACTCAGGCTGTAATTTGTTGTTATTCATTTCATGGATTTCTTTGAGAGCACTCCAAATATCTATTAATTATTTTTTTAAAAATTATTTTTAATTTTAATTTCTACTTTTAAGATATCTACCGATTCTTAATACCACCTCTCTTAGGAGGACACCCAGAGTGGATATTTCTGAAGATGAGAAAGTTGAGACCCATAGAAGCACTTTAGTTTAACAAAAAAAAATTTCCTAACTAGATGTTAAATTTGAAATGAAGAGTCATTGTTTATTGTTGATGAATGTCTTTTTCCTCCTTCATTTTTGGGCATGCAGGAAGATTGACACGGATTCTGTGTGATTTATGGTATCTCATATTCACAAAGTGAACTGTGCTCACCATGATTTTTCTAGAATCTCAACATGTAAGGTACCAATGTCCATGTACAGTGGTAACTCTGCTTGCCTGTTAGGGTTAAATGGTAGTTATCATCATTCAGGGCTTCAGCTGGGCACAGGTTCTTTAATCCTAATAGGTTTTTCCTTGAAATGTCTTTCTCTCTCACCTCTCTTGCTAAGCTGATAACAAGGTCAGTTTCTTTGTATTATTTTGTTCCCTTCCCTGAAAATATATCTGTTTGTGAACTTCCTGCCGTTCGGTAACTCTCGGTGCACAAAAAGAACAAGGTCTCATTTTAGTTGTCACCGTCTACAGTGTGGGTTACTCTTCTACCCTTCTGCTACAAGGAGACAAGACTATTTTCTTTTTTCATTAAACATGCTATTTCATTGATACCAGTAAAACATTTCCAGAAGGCCTCTGTTGTTTTATTTTGTTGTTATTTTTATTTGTTATTTTGTTTTTTTTTTCCCCCAGTAGAGCAAGACTATTTTATTTTTGATTTCCCTCCATGCAAAATTGCATTTTTCAGGGGCCACTAAGAGCACACTGTGTGTTGTCTGCGGCAGAGTATGTAGGTGGGGACCGATCGTTGGGCTCAATGGGGCCTTGAACATAACTTGCTCCTGATCAAGTATACACATTCTGGTGATTCCAAATAGGTATATTTTGGGTTTCTGTGATGTTTCAAAAATATATAATTACATGATGTGAAACTTCTTAAGAATTCAATTATAAAAGCACTAATCAGTTAACCTCTACTTAGGGCCTCTGTATCCAATATTGTAATGTTAACAGGTAATTAAAGATAACTTAATTTTTCCAAATGACTATTTTGCTGTATTCCCCCATATCTTTAACGAATAGAGATTTTTTTCCAAGTAAAGCACACTTTCTTTAGGTCCACATTATTGCTAGACCTTCATCAAGTCTAGAGAAAGCCTTCCTGGCATCTTTTAGTTATCGTTGCCTCTCTAGCAGAGCTGCAAAATGAATGTCATCTGCAAATAGAGTTTTCAAAATAATGGTTCTTCTAAATAGGGCACAGTTCTCTGCCAAAGATGTAATAGATCGATCATATAATGACCCTTTCACCCTCTGATACAACTAGCAATATATGAATACTGATAGCATTGTTATTATTTTGGTGGAAGTAATGGGTTAGAAGGACCGTTCGGTGTTCTACCTAAGCTATGAGTGAATAAAAAGGAGATGCTGTTCAGCATCTAAAGCTGAACTAATGCAAGAACTAATGCTTTGTGTAAAATGTACATTTATTATCTTCTTGATACAGATTGAAAGGGACATCAGAGTAATTACAAGTCCTTATGCATGTCATGGTTATAAAATGTTTCTAAGATTTTGAAGTGTACAAATGGCACAGCCTGTCCCCACCTTTTACCTGAAAACCTAGTTCTAAGAAAAGATTCATGGTTATTATCTGCTGGGAGGGTGAAAATCGCATATGACATCCTTATCTCAATTTGAGATGTTAAGCTTCTATAAAACTTAAGTATAGCCACAGATATTTTTTAAGGCCATAACAAAAAGAAACGAATTTTCTAATAGTTTTAAATATTTTATATTTTGAACTATTTGTATCATGCAATGGTATTGACTCTATGCAGATAAAATATTCTATGTTTTGGGAGGAAAAAATACTTCTGTCTTTTGTAAAAATCATAGCATATACTTTAAAATGTTTTTGAGATTGAATTTTGGAAATTTATTAATTTGCAAAATTATAACATATTTTATTTAAAGCATTACTGTATATCTACTTATAGGTTATACAGATGTTTATGTATTGATCAAACAGTGAATTATTATAGAGGCATAATTTATAATATTTAAAATATAACTCCTTAAAATAACCTTTTCATGAAAAAAATGATGAATGTTTTTATGAAAAAATATTAGGGGTTTTAAATGTTTGACTTTTTAGTTTTATTTAAATAAATGATTTACAGATAACACAAGTAAATGTCTAGGTCTTTTTTTTTTATTTTTGAAGATTTTTTATTGGAGAGGGTACGCACTCGCACCAAATGGTGGAGGGGCAGGAGTAGAGGGAGTAGTAGATTCCTTGCTGAGCAGGGACTCAGACATGAGGCTCAATCCCAGGACCCTGGTATTATGACCTGAGCTGAAGGCAGATGCTTACCTGACTGGGCCACCCAGGTGCCTGGGCCTTTATGTTTTTAATATATTTTGGTATTATTTTTTCTCAATGTATTTCATATGAGGTATAATACCTAAGGTCTCTTAGTTTTAAAATCCCAAAATTAAGTGTTTTGATTCAGTAAAAATATATGAGCTACGTACTGCCAGAATACTCTAAGGTAAAATAGTCATAAGTTGTTTCTGTTTATAAAACAGAGTTTTACCCGGGGTGACATTTTCTTCTTTATTCAACCAATTTTATGGCAGTAGTTTCCAAACAATAGCATAAGTAGAAGAAATACCAGCCTGTAGATCCTAGGTGGTTATGCCTTTTGGATTCATTTCTCCTTAATGCATTTTAAAGGCTCTCTTAGAGCTGTTAGAAATCCTTAAAAATATGCTAATTCCAACTATTGGGAGGTGGGGTCCAGAAATGGGCATTTTGACCCATCCTCCAGATGATTCCAATGGAAGTGAATCCTAGACCTTTGATTTGAGATCCCTGACAATCAGGACCAGCACTGGGTAGGAACAACAGACATGACTTCAAGAACTCAGCATCTGTCAAGATAGAGATTTCATAGAGCTCTCCAAGAGGATTAGGTAAGTGCTAAAATGGATATAAAATTGTATGGGAAGAAGCTATATATGGCAGTAAGATTTCTTTTAATTTCACCAAGTAGGTGATTTTCTAAATGTAAATTGGTATGCTAGAGAACTTTATTCTTGGAGAAGTAGACTAACCAATTGGTGCACTATGGATTAATCCACATGATAGTTTTGCCTTTGTTTATATATAATATCTGATGCTTACCAGTGATATAATAATAAAATAAAATAAAATAAAATAAATATTGGCTCTTTATTTTGCCCTTATTAGGTATTCTCTTCTAGTTTTGTAGATAAAGATCCCCTTAGACACGGTTTTTAGAGTGGGATTGACATGCATGATGACTGATCTCTCTCAACAGGAGTAACCTGTGGTTATGCTGTGGTTTTGATCATGGAGAAACTAAGCTTATAAAAATGCTGCTTGTAGTCTCCTTTTGTGGATTTTTCTCTTAGGTTCCTTCATGTAGGGGTAGAGTGAATATGATTCAGGCTTCATTATCTTATGTGTCATCTAATAATATGTTGGGAATAGTATTTATGATTAAGACAATTGTAGATCCAATGAATGAATTTAGCTTTGAAAAAGTGGTTTCTCTAAGAATTTTTATCCCCCTCATTCAGATGTTGTTATAAAAATAATTAATTATATTTTTGTGGCTTTCCAGTGAAAAGTAAATAGAGATATAAAAAATGAAGTAAACCAAACTCTTCCCCATAAAGCAAAAGGAATACTTTTTCTTCTGCAATGGCACTGGAGAAAAATGAGGAAGTAAAATCCTGCAAGGTTAAGGAATGGTGGAAGAACTATAGGGTGCGTTAGCTTTGGGAAAGGGAAGATGGGAAACTGTTGCCGTCTTCCTGTAATGTCCTTCCCTCTTCTCCATGCATCCCTTCCTGGCTCTTCCCTACCCACTCTCCATCCATGGGTCCTCAGGCCTCAGACTCTACCCTCTTTTCAGAGGACTCATCTTTTCCTGTGGCTTTAAGCATCTTTATAGTTAGAACTCCCAAACATATCTCCCATTTGTATCTCTCTTCTGAGCTCTATACTCAGATGTTCAACTGATTCCTTGACATCTCAACTTGTATGTCAGAACTTGAACATGTCCAGGATGAAACTTAAATTTTTTTTAGGAAAGGGAGAGGGGCAGAGGGGGAAGGAAGGGGTAAATCTTAAGCAGGCTCCCTGCCCAGTGTGGAGCCCAACATGGGGCTTGATCTCACAACCCTGAGGTCATGACCAAGCCAGAACTGAGTGGGACACTTAACTGACTAAGTCACCCAGGCAGCACCCAAGTTTTTTTTGTCTTACTGTCTTCAATTTTCTCTGACAGAAAGTGGCATCATAATTCACTGTTTCTTTCTTCACCTACTATGTCTAATTCTGCAGCAAGTACTTTTTGTTGTATCTCTGGAAATATCTCCCAAATATCTACTTCTTGCTTGTTTCAGTGTTACCTGTTCAATCCATGCCTCTTTTCCATCTGGGCTGCTGCTTCAGACTCTGCACTGCGGTCCCACCTTCCACTCCCGCCTTCCTCCTCCTGGTAATGCGAGTGCTCTGAAAACGTTGATTGTAGGCCATGAGTGTTCAGCTTTCTTGAAAATGAAAATATCAGGGTCTCATTGTTTTCTTCTCTGGAGGGACTTAATCTTATGCTCATTTTTGTCTTTGAGGGAAGGGGCACTAGTTTTTGGATGATTTTGCTTTTGCTAAAGGGCTCACAGAGACTAAAGGCTATGGGATGTATGGATGTTTTGGGGAAAGGGAGAGAGATGTCTTCAAAGGTCCTAACAGAGGAAGATGGTGCCTTGTTTTCTTGCAGTCTTGTGATGGCTTCATAGAGTGTTTAGACCAACTGGAACAAGAGCCTTCCAAAGATTCCTGGTGTCTCCTTATTGCAGAGGCAGTAAGACACACAGTTAGGGGTGGTGTTTGAGTACCCAATGCTCTTGTGGAAGCTTGAGTCATTGAACAGAGCCCATCAGCCTTCATAGAATCAGCACTTCCCATCCACTATTTGTTTCTGTTAGTGTTTGTCCATAGTTTTGCCCATTATTGTCTAACAGGAGAGTCACCACAGCAGCCCAAATCTCTGGCTTATTCCTTTGCATGCCCTGTTCTCAGATTTTTTTTCTTTCTTCCATTTTGGGTGATGACCTGACCCACACATAAACTGTAGAAAAGAGAGACAGTCCATTGCTTGTGTCTAGTGGAGTGTTGGGGGGTACCTTTGCTTTTATACTTGGAAAGATGAACTGCACCAGCACAAGAGCTTTGATGGGAACATGGGCATTTTTGCTAAATGCTAATGGGATCACACCACTTCTCTTCCAGCTTTTTTACAGTGGCCTTCAAAGCCCTACCCATGTCATTCACCATACTCATCCCAACTCGGTGCTCTGGTTACATTGAACTTGCTTTTCACTTCTAAGTTCTTCTTTTCTTAGAGCTTGTTCACTTGCTGTTTTCTCTGTCTTGAACCCTTCTTCCTATTTGGATGTCCAGGTCCTTGTCATCCTTCATTTATTAATGTAAATGCTACTTCTTTGGCAAAGATGTTTTTGACCCTCTTCCTCTCCATATTTTTTATTTCAGTCCTTGTTTTCATCTTAGCTCATCATTATTTTAAATTATTAGTTTTATTCTATATTTCCCATTTGAATATCAGTTTCTTGGGAGTGGGGTTGGTTATATCTCTCACTGTTTTACCCTGGGCACTTAGCATGGAGTCTGGTACATATTAAACACTAACAGAATAATCATTAATGAGGAACTTTAGCAAAGTTGAGTGCCTACTGTGTGCTCAATTACTGGACGTAGACCAACTCACTTAATCTTCAGCAACCCCTTGAAGAAGGTAATGCTTATTTTCATTTTAAAGATGAAGAAACAGGTCCAGAGAAATTAAATAACTTGCTCTAAGGCACATGCTTCATTAGTGGCAAAGACAGGATTTGAACCCAGTTTTAAGTCCTGAGCTCTCTTCCAAATTGATCCTGTTAATACTTTACCAGAGAGCAATGTTCTGAGTCACTCAACTGAAGAAAGTTGTGGAGGAGATTCAAGCTGGGAGAACAAGTTTGTAGATTCAGTTAGCTGCTGTTGTCAGCCTGACTAAGGGAGCAGCTACTCTGAGGTTAGGCCAAGAAGTGGACTTAAATGGTTGAGTGATGGATTTTAGTTAGAAACCATGCGCTGAAAGAGTTTGGTGGTTCTTTAGGTTAAAAAATATATAACTGGCAATAGTTAAGTCTGGATTAAAAAAAAAAAACATGGTAGTCACTGGCTTAATAAGTTCTTCCTTGTGTAACTAAGGAAAAAGACAGATTAAGAAAGTTCTTGACCATTCTTAGAGAATGAGGATCAGTCTTAGAAATCCTTCAAATATGGTTAAATGATTTTGTGGTTTAGTTGTTTTGACTTGGGTTGTGGGTATTTTGTTTCTGGAGTCATTATTGTTTCAGAAAACTACTCAGGGATGATTACTGCGTTCTTTTTTTTTATTTTTAATATTGTGAAACAAATTTGAATAAGGCTGCTTGTTATCAAATGCTCTGTGTGCCATTTACTGTTTGAGAATATAATTAGCATTTGAGGTTTCATGGAGCATGGAATTTTGTCATTAACCATTTTTTAAAAAATTTATTTATTTATTTGACAGATAGAGAGTACACGTAGGCAGAGCAGTAGGCAGAGGGAGAAGCAGACTCCCCACCGAGCAGGGAGTCCGATGTGGGGCTCGATCCCAGGACCCTGGGATCATGACCCAAGCCGAAGGCAGTCGCCGAACAGACTGAGCCACCCAGGCGCCCCAATTATTAACCATTTTTAAGACTAAGATACTTGAGTTCTGAGAAATGAATTGGAAAGTTATATTGCTCCAAACATCCATTTCTGGAAAAAAATTCTAATTTGTATGCCAAAGGGATGGGTTTACAGACATGATTATAAATACCCTGAATATATTCCCTTTCAGTTCTTTTCTGTACAGAAGAGTGGTCAGTTTCAACATATTAACTTATGAGTTAGTGAGTAAGGAATATTTGTGAGGCTTCCCTCAATCTTAAACCCAAAGTAAGACTATTTGTAACTGTAGTAATTTAAAAAATGAAGTCAATCATGTACCTTTCCAGAGGATCTTTAAATAATCTTTTAAAAAAATAAATGAGGTCCAAGGTGTGTCTTTGTGACTCAGTTAAATGTCCAACTCTTGATACCAGCTCAGGTCTTGATCTCAGGGTTATAAGTTTAAGCCCTGTGTTGAACCTTCTTTTTTTTTTTAAATTTTTAAAGATTTTATTTATTAATTTGACAGAACACAACAGGAGGAACAGCAGGGGGAAAGAGAGGGAGAGAGGGAGAGAAAGAGAAAGAGAATGAGAATGAAGCTGTTTCCTCACTGAGGTGGGGAGCCTGATATGGGGTTTGATCCCAGGACCCCAGAATCATGACCTGAGCCGAAGGCAGACACTTAACTGACTGAGCCACCCAGGTGCCCCTTGAGCCTTCTTTAAAAAGAAAATGAGGTCCAAGGAAATTCTGCAGATGATATACTGACTGAAATAGAGATAGGTGGTGTTTTCAGGACTGATCATTTTAAAATTCTAGAGTATGTCTGTGACTCTCCTTTCTGACTTTTTTGATAAACATTGTTAGTCACCTTGGTGTTATATTTTAAAATACATTAGTTAGCTTCCAGAAAGGTTCCCCCAGGTGATATAGTGCTCAGAAGGAGACTATCAGCTTTTCACCACCTTGTCACTTGATGGCAGAAGGGAATTCACCAGGCAGTTTAAAAAATTTACCTCCTCTGACCAGTAGGTGGCATTGCCTGCCCTTGTGGCTACCTTTTTTCCATCTGCTGCTTCTGTAACCCTCAATACCAAGTCAGGTATTTTATATTCTTCTTGTAACTGTTCTGACTTGTCCAGCCTGATTTTTGAGCTCTTTTGTAATTTTACTAAGGGTAACTTTTTGACAGTGGAATTGTCTTGGAAACCTAGATAGTTTCTCCTCAGAATCTTGGAGTTTATATCATGTGGTCTGCGAGAGTGTTCAGAGCAAATGACTAATTCTACAAAACCAACCAAGGCTCTTCTAGATCTGAGAGGCAAAGAAATGACTGGGCACTGATGTACCGTAGGAGGTGATTATGGTTAATATCCTGTGAAAGTTATAGACAGCTTCATACCAAGCATAAAATTAGGTACATTAAAAACTTTAAAACCTTATTCATGACTTCAAAAACTTTTAAACAAGTTTCAAGCAAACAGTTAATAGTGAATTTGTTCTTTGCCTGGATGAATAAAGCAAGCTTTTTTATATTTAGTAATTAACATTGTGTGGATGATTCACATCATGAAAAGACCTTCTTTCCATGGAGGTAGATTTCTGGTCAGATACTGATTTATATACTACTGTTTAAACAGCTGCCATTTGAACAAACTTGTCTTCTCTCTAATGTTTTTTACATTTAGGCAATTTGCCAATACTTATGAGGTATGATACTTTGTACTTATCATAGGATATTTTCCCCTTAATAATTGTATATCCTATCTATGATCAACTGTGTTATTCAGGACACTCATTAGCTACAGTTAAAATGACATTTGTTAGGAACAAGACTTTTTAAAGTTGGAATTGTAAATTTTCCTGTAATTATAATAATAAGAACTGCTTCCTTATAGATCATCCTTGTCAGTTCAGATTCAGGGTCTATATGAGTAATTTCCTGCTGGTGTATGAAGTAGAGTGGCCCATGAAAGAAGCTGCTGAATCACAATTAAAAATACTTTATCTGGGCTTTATAAACTGGTCACAGTATAATAGAGGCTCACAGGGAAGAGCAGAGATATTAAACCAAAGGGGAAGTTGGAAGGAATCAGTGGCTTCTAGAAAATGTCCCTTTATTAGACTCCCTGAAAAGCCCTGTTGTAAGCATTAGTCTTATTTTAAATGCCCAAATTCCTCATGTTGCCTTGATAGTAAGGATTTCGTAACCTCTGGAGCTTAGTAATTGATTCCAGGAAAAACATAGACAATTAGGTGGTGAATGTCAGTCATTAATCTATTGTTAGATTCCTTAATGTAGCTGATTTGTGGCTCATCTTTGCACTTCTGTTTATTTCCTCTGTCCGCAATATTTTATTAATATGGCATGTTCCACATGGTTGAAACCAAATATACAAACCAAATGTTGGACTTGGATTTCACTAGCCTGTGAAAGACCATGTCTCTGATTGACACTCACAGAAGTCTATCTATGTGCCTCATTTTCTGCAGATCTGGGGGATCTCTGCATTCATCTCTTAGCTCTCCACTTCGAGCTTCCATCTCAATTGTCTTGGTGAGAGAGTGCCTCTCCTGATGGATGACCTGAGACATCTCATTTTGGTTGGGTCTCTCTAGGTTGAATTTTATATAAATTATCCTGTTAGTCAGGATTCAGTTACAGAGAACATAATCTGTTGTACTGTTGTACACAGAAAGTGATGTAATATGGTTTATTGGATAGGCCCCAGAGTTGTTAGGACTCAAGAGTTAAGTCTCTAGGCTGAGGAGGCAGTCACAAGGATGAATCCCCAAAGCTTTCCTCCTCAACTGGGTTGCTGGTGGAGCTGCTGCCATGGTCAGGAAACTGTTTCTGCTAAATCTGTGACAACTCTGGGCCATACCACTTCTGCTGTATCTGCCTCAGCACAAACGATGTCACGTGCCCTGCTTCTCTCACAGGTAACCTTCTGAATTCAAATCTTGAATGCATGTGATTGGCAGATCTGTCATATCCAGAATCTGTAGCTACAAGGGACCCTGGGGAAAAAAGTTTTTTGGCCATTGTAGAATCAGAAGGATAACACAGTGAGATTGGAATAGATGTTGAGCAAGCCAACCCACGATATTTGCTACTACCAATAGTTTCTATTTAAGTCAGACTTCTCTTTAAGCAGCCCAGCTCCTCTAGTTGGTAAAAACAAACAAGAAACTAGCCAGACTTTTTTTGGCATGATGCATAGTAAGCAGATAGCCCAAATATATTTATATATATTGGTAAACTAGTTTTTAAAAGTCAGTGCTGTTTTTTAAACATCAGTAGTTTAATGAATAAGAAATAGCTAACATCTTTTATTGAGGCTTATGTGAAAGTTGGTGAAATATTGGACATAGAATAAAACAATACCACCCAGCCAATCCTATTGCCTTGCAACAACATAATCTATGTTAGAGGATTTTATTCTTGAAGACATGAAGTAAAAGTGAGTTTTGTAGATTGTTGAGTTGCTTGGCATAAGGGAACCTGGTAGTACACTCCTTCCTCTGCATTTCTTGTTGGTGATATGGCCCATTTCATGGCTGCTTATTAGTTGGGGACTCAGTGGGCAATCATCCACTGTATTTTTGTTTCATTTGCATTTTACTTTCCCTACTGGATGATTGGAATGTTCCAGTTTTCTTTTCCTTAAAAAAAATCCTTTGTTCCTACACAAATGATGGTTTGCTTGAAAGAATTTTATTAGGCTTACTTCATTATTATAGTGTCTTGGTACAAAAGAAATAGACAAATCATATTAAGGAACTAATAGACTGTTAATTGATCTAAATGAACAAATGGCTTTTTTTTTGGCCTCCCTTTTGTGTATTTTTAAAGCATCTTTCAATGAATTACATATTTCTTTCCAATTGGATTTTTTTTCCAATTGGATTTTATAAGCACTGCTAAATGTATGATTTTTCCTTTATTTGTGCTAAGTACTGATCTCCATAAATACTTACTGTTCTTTGTCACTTACTTTTTTTTTTTAAGAGATTTTTATTTATTTATCTGACAGACACAGCAAGAGAGGAAATGCAAGCAGGGAGAGTGGGGAAGGGAGAAACAGGTTTCCCGCTGAGCTGGGAGCCCAATGCAGGGCTCTATCCCTGGAGCCTGGGATCATGACCTGAGAGAAAGGCAGACACTTAATGACTGAGCCACCCAGGTGCCCCTTGTCACTGGCTTTTAGTATAATTCCATCCCTCATTGCTTGGTTGTTGAGACACTCATTCAGCCATTCTCATAATACGTATTTTTACTTTTGTTTTAAAAACTGTAGATAGTTGGGGCACTTAGGTATCTCAGTCGGTTGGACATCTGACTCTTGATTTTGGATTGGGTCATGGTCTCAGAGACCTGAGATCTGAGCCCCGTGTCTGGCTCTGTGCTCAGTGCAGAGTCTGCTTGAAATTCTCTTTCCCTCTGCCCTTCCTCCTTGTTCTCTCTCTCCTTCCCTCTGTCTTTCTAGAATGAATGAATATTTGGAAAAAAATGTAGATAATTAATGTTTTAAATGTTCCATACACTGAGAAATTCATGTTACTGGAAATCTCCTGGCTCTAAGATATAAAGGTTAGTGAAAATATCTTTGTTATATCTTTTGATATATCTTTTGTTATATCTTTTGATGCTACAGTGCTGCAAACAATTCTAATGCCCGGCACTTAGAATTTCATTTTGGCTAGAACATGTTGTAGAATGTATAACATTTTCAGTTTTTTAGAAAAGTCTATCCTTCTTGTAACATGATGGTAAAGTCTTTTGTATCTAATAGCATCAGATTCTTTATCCTTCTTTTCTAGTTCAGATTCTTTTATCATCTACCACAGAGAGAAATAGTTAATACCACTAAACATATCAAATTAAGCAGTATATTAAAGAACAGTAGAGAAAAATGGCTCATAATGGGAGACAATACTACATAATGAAATAGTGCATAAGGAAATGGATCGAAGTCATATAAACTTGGGTGCTAGACTAGCTCCACCATTTACAGGCTGGATAAATGACTTCTCCAACATTCCATTTCTTCCTACCCTTTTTTTAAAAAATTTTTAAATTTTTTATAAACATATATTTTTATCCCCAGGCATTTCTTCCTATCTTAAATGGGAATAATAATAACTTGTTGTGAGGTCATTTTAAGGGTTACATTAAATAATACACCCCAAATGCTCAGCATATTATCTTGAACATAGTAAATATTTAATAAATTTATTTATTATTGTTGTTATACGTCCAGGCAGAATTTTCACAAACTGGTAGAGAGGTTTCTGAATATGATAGGAGCTAGCTAAAAATGCCTGATTTGCCTTCTCTGACCTTCCCATTTAAATCATCTTGAAGAATGTGGAAAACTTAGACTATTCAGCAACAATCTGCCCTACTTGAGAAGGAATTTCCACTGTAGGTGAAATATATAACTTTCTGGAAAAAATTACCCAAATTGATTCAATGTGAGTAGAAAACTTGAATAGTCCAATAACCATGGAGAAATTCCCTTCATCTACTAAATGACTATGTGCAGACAGAAAAGGTGAGTTGTTTATTATTATTATTATTATTGTATTTGAAGATTTTATTTATTTGATGGAGAGAGACACAGTGAGAGAGGGAACACAAGCAGGGGGAATGGGAGAGGGGAAAGCAGGCTTCTCACTGAGCAGGGAGCCTGATGCAGGGCTCGATCCCAGGACCCTGAGATCATGACCTGAGCCTGAGGCAGATGTTTAATGACTGAGTCACCCAGGCTCCCCAAGTTTTTTATTTTAGAAAAAGACAATTTTTATTTTATAGAAACTGTTGCAGAGCATAGACATATCATGCTAAATTTTATCAATTACTTTACAAGTGTAGTATAATAATGGTATAAAACTAGATAAGATTTGAATATTTGAACAGAGATTTAAACACAGAGATGAGTATTATGATGGAATATCATTAAAATACTGTATTCAAAAGATAATGTCTGAGAAAATGTATACTACTTATTTATAAGGGTGGGAATATAGGGCACCTGGGTGGCTCAGTGGGTTAAAACCTCTGCCTTCCGCTCAGATACATGGTCTCAGGGTCCTGTGATTGAGTCCCACATTGGGTCTCTACTCAGCAGGGAGCTTGCTTCCCCCTCTCTCTCTGCCTGCCTTTCTGCCTATTTGTGATCTCTCTGTCAAATAAATAAATAAAATCTTTAAAAAAGATAAAAGAGTGGTAATGTAACTTTGTATTCAGTAGGATCCAATTGTTAAAAAACATATCTTTAACTAGAGTTTTCATTTTAATCCCAGTTAGTTAAAATACAGTGTTATAACAGTTTTGGGTGTACAAGATAGTGAATTATAATTCCATATAACACCTGGTATTCCTCATGACAAGTGCCCTCCCTAATTCCCGTCACCAACTTCTCCCAGCCCCTTGCACCCCTCCCCTATGGTAACCATCAGTTTGTTTTCTATATTTAAAAGTCTGTTTCTTGGTTTCTCTCTTTTTCTCCCCTTTGCTCATTTATTTCTTAAATTCCAAATATGAAAGAAACCATACAGTATTTGTCTTTCTCTGACTTACTTTGCTTAGCATAATACTCTCTGACTCCATCCATGTTGTTGTAAATGGCAAAATTTCATTCTTTTTTATGGCTGAATAATATTCCATTGTGTAAATATACCACATCTTCTTTATCCATTCATCAGTCGATGGGCACTTGGGCTGCTTCCGTATCTTGGCTGTTGTAAATAATGTTGCTTTAAACTTTGGGGGACATGTATCTCTTTGAATTAGTGATTTTGTATTCTTTGCCTAAATACCCAGTAGTGCAATTGCTGGATCATAGGGTAAACCCATTTTTAACTTTTTGAGGAGCCTCCATACTGTTTTCCACAGTGGCTGCAGCAGTTTGCATTCCTACCAATAGTGCAAGAGCGTTCCTTTTTCTCCACATCACCGCACCTGTTGCTTCTTGTGTCATTAATTGTAGCCATTCTGACAGGTGTGAGGTGGTATCTCATTGCAGTTTTTGATTTGTATTTCCCTGATGATCAGTGATGTTGAGCACTTTTTCATGGGTCTGTTAGCCATCTGGATGTCTTTGGAGAAATGTCTGTTTATGTCTTCTGCCCATTTGTTAATTGGATTATATGTTTTTTCGGTGTTGAGTTTTAGAAGTTCTTTGTACATTTTGGATATTGACCCTTTATTGGATATGTCATTTGCAAATACCTTCTCTCATTCCATAGGTTGTTTTTTAATTTTCTTGATTATTCCCTTTGCTGTGCAAAAGCTTTTTATTTTGATATAGTCCCAATAGTTTATTTTGCTTTTGTTTCCTTTGGCTGAAAGGCTATCTAGAAAGAAGCTGCTACAGAGTAAAAAACAAACAAACTATGAAACAAAGGTAATAATATAAATACAAACAATAGTAAAATCTGGGCAGTACAGTTGTTCTTCCTTGTACCTTTATTTTCCAAATCTCAACAATGATTATGTATTATTTCTATGGTCAGAAAAGGAACATTATTCAAAAAGAAGACAGTGGCTGTATCAAAATATAGTCATGAAGGATATAATAAAACTGATAATATTTATGAGTAAAGATTGGTTAGACAATTTCACTTGTTTAACTTTATCCTCAGAGAGCTTTGGAAAGTTTGTCCTTTAGTTTTTTGCTTCATTTTCTATTTAGTTCCTTAAAAAATTAAGAAAAGAATTTTTTTAAGCAAATGAGTTTTATCTGTTAAAAGTTGTGGAGGAACTGAATTTGGAATTTAACAGTGTTCTCTAGGTGGTTAGTGGGCTTTCTGTTTTAATTTTTTGGTCTGATCCCTTCTCATAATGTGACAAAAATGGAAGAAGTTTGGCTTATTGAAAATTGAAAAGCAAGTTACTTCTATCAAAAGTTCAAGGTAGGGGGATGCCTGGGTGGCTCAGTCGATTAAGTGTCTGCCTTTGGCTCAGGTCATGATCTCAGGGTCATGGGATCGAGTTCTGTATTGGGCTCCTTGCTCATCGGGGAGCCTGCTTCTCCCTCTGCCTGCCTCTCCCCCTGCTTGTGCTCTCTCTCTTTCTCTGACAAATCTTAAAAAAAAAAGTTTAAGGTAGGGACAAAAATTCAATACTTTAATTAGGAAATGTTAGACATTTAAAAAAGGATTTAATCCTCTCAGGACTGCCTTTGTTGTGTCCCACAGATTTTGAACCGTTGTATTTTCATTATCATTTGTTTCCATGATTTTTTTCAATTCTTCTTTAATTTCCCGGTTGACCCATTCATTCTTTAGAAGGATGCTGTTTAGTCTCCATGTATTTTGGTTCTTTTCAAACTTCTTTTTGTGGTTGAGTTCTAGCTTTAGAGCATTGTGGTCTGAAAATATGCAGGGAATGATCCCAATCTTTTGATACCGGTTGAGTCCTGATTTAGGACCAAGGATGTGATCTATTCTGGAGAATGTTCCATGTGCACTAGAGAAGAATGTGTATTCTGTTGCTTTGGGATGAAATGTTCTGAATATATCTGTGATGTCCATCTGGTCCAGTGTGTCATTTAAGGCCTTTATTTCCTTGCTGATCTTTTGCTTGGATGATCTGTCCATTTCAGTGAGGGGAGTGTTAAAGTCCCCTACTATTATTGTATGATTGTTGATGTGTTTCTTTGATTTTGTTATTAATTGGTTGATATAGTTGGCTGCTCCCACATTGGGGGCATAGATATTTAAAATTGTTAAATCTTCTTGTTGGACAGACCCTTTGAGTATGATATAGTGTCCTTCCTCATCTCTTATTATAGTCTTTGGCTTAAAATCTAATTGATCTGATATAAGGATTGCCACTCCTGCTTTCTTCTGATGTCCATTAGCATGGTAAATTCTTTTCCACCCCCTCACTTTAAATCTGGAGGTGTCTTCGGGCTTAAAATGTGTTTCTTGGAGGCAACATATAGATGGGTTTTGTTTTTTTATCCATTCTGATACCCTGTGTCTTTTGACAGGGGCATTTAGCCCATTAACATTCAAGGTAACTATTGAGAGATATGAATTTAGTGCCATTGTTTTGCCTGTAAGGTGACTGTTACTGACTTCAAGCTCTATTACAAAGCTGTCATCATCAAGACAGCATGGTACTGGCACAAAAACAGACCCATAGATCAATGGAACAGAATAGAGAGCCCAGAAATAGACCCTCAACTCTATGGTCAACTAATCTTCGACAAAGCAGGAAAGAATGTCCAATGGAAAAAAGACAGCCTCTTCAATAAATGGTGCTGGGAAAATTGGACAGCCACATGCAGAAAAATGAAATTGGACCATTTCCTTACACCACACATGAAAATAGACTCAAAATGGATGAAGGACCTCAATGTGCAAAAGGAATCCATCAAAATCCTTGAGGAGAACACAGGCAGCAACCTCTTCGACCTCAGCCGCAGCAACATCTTCCTAGGAACAACGCCAAAGGCAAGGGAAGCAAGGGCAAAAATGAACTATTGGGATCTCATCAAGATCAAAAGCTTTTGCACAGCAAAGGAAACAGTGAACAAAATCAAAAGACAACTGACAGAATGGGAGAAGATATTTGCAAACGACATATCAGATAAAGGACTAGTGTCCAGAATCTATAAAGAGCTTAGCAAACTCAACACCCAAAGAACAAATAACCCAATCAAGAAATGGGCAGAGGACATGAACAGACATTTCTGCAAAGAAGACATCCAGATGGCCAACAGACACATGAAAAAGTGCTCCATATCACTCGGCATCAGGGAAATACAAGTCAAAACCACAATGCGATATCACCTCACACCAGTCAGAATGGCTAAAATCAACAAGTCAGGAAATGACAGATGCTGGCGAGGATGCGGAGAAAGGGGAACCCTCCTACACTGTTGGTGGGAATGCAAGCTGGTGCAACCTCTCTGGAAAACAGCATGGAGGTTCCTCAAAATGTTGAAAATAGAACTGCCTATGACCCAGCAATTGCACTACTGGGTATTTACCCTAAAGATACAAACGTAGTGATCCAAAGGGGCACGTGTACTCGAATGTTTATAGCAGCAATGTCCACAATAGCCAAACTATGGAAAGAACCTAGATGTCCATCAACAGATGAATGGATCAAGAAGATGTGGTATATATACACAATGGAATACTATGCAGCCATCAAAAGAAATGAAATCTTGCCATTTGCGACAACATGGATGGAACTAGAGCGTATCATGCTTAGCGAAATAAGTCAGGCGGAGAAAGACAACTATCATATGATCTCCCTGATATGAGGAAGTGGTGTTGCAACATGGGGGCTTAAGTGGGTACGAGAAGAATAAAAGAAGGAAGATGGGATTGGGAGGGAGACAAACCATAAGTGACTCTTAATCTCACAAAACAAACTGAGGGTTGCTGGGGGGAGGGGGTTTGGGAGAAGGGGGTGGTATTATGGACATTGGGGAGGGTATGTGCTTTGGTGAGTGCTGTGAAGTGTGTAAACCTGGTGATTCACAGACCTGTACCACTGGGGATAAAAATACATGTTTATAAAAAATAAAAAATTACATTAAAAAAAAAAAAGAAAAAAAAAAGGATTTAATCAACTGAGCCAGCCAGATACCCCAGCTAAAAAGGATTTATAATAGCAAATAGGATAATTCTACATGGAACTTGGATTTTATGTTCCCGAGTTAACAAATTGAATTTAGAGCTTTAGAGGTACCTAGATGCACACAATAGACATTCAAATAATATATGAAAAAAATTTGTTTGAAAGCTATATTAATTTATACTCTACTCACCTCATGCTCCAAGAGATTTAATCTGGAAGAATTCTAGAGTATTTATTGTCCTTTTTGTTCTCAGTATTAACAGATAATACTCTCTTTGCTGTATAAGATCATTGTAGCTTTCTCAGTATTCTGAGAAAGAAAAAAAATGTTTGAGAAAAATGTTTGAGAGAGAGCAAGAGAGACCATGCATGCACAAACAGGGGGAGTGGCAGAGGGAGAGGGAGGAGCAGGCAACCCGCTGAGCAGGGAGCTTGATGGACCCTGGGATCATGACCTGAGCTGAAGGCAGAAGCTGAACTGACTGAGCCACCCAGGCTTCCCAATATTCTACAACTTTTAAAAAAGATTTTATTTATTTATTTGACAGGGAGAGACACAGCGAGAGAGGGAATACAAGCTGGGGGAGTGAGAGAGGCAGAAGCAGGCTTCCACTGAGCAGGGAGCCTGATGTGGGGCTCAATCCCAGGACACAGGTATCATGACCTGAGCCAAAGTTAGATACTTAATGACTGAGCCACCCAGGCTCCCAGTTTACAACTTTTAAAAGTGGGTGCCTGGGTGACTCAGTCACTTAAGCATCTGACTCTTGGATTTGGCTCAGGTCATGAACTGAGCCCTGTATTGAGCTTTGTGTTCAATGCAGAGTCTGCTTGAGATTCTGTGTCTTTCTTTTCCTCTACCCCTCCCTGCCCACATGTATGCTCTCTCTTTCTAAAATAAATAAATAACATTTAAAAAAAATATTTTATTTATTTATTTGACAGACAGAGATCACAAGTAGGCAGAGAGGCAGACAGAGAGATGGGGGGAGGCAGGTTCCCCACCGAGCAGGGAGCCCGATGCGGGGCTCCATCCCAGGACCCTGAGATCATGACCTGAGCCGAAGGCAGAGACTTAACCCACTGAGCCACCCAGGTGCCCCAAGATAAATGACATTTTAAAAGATTTTCTCCCTTTGCCCCTCCCCACCCTGCGTGCTCTCTCTCTCAAAAAATCTGTATTACTTGAATTTCAAAACTGGTATTATAAGGATTGGCATTGTAAGGATTATTCAAAGATTCTATAGGAGTTCATGGATCATATTGATCACATGTATTAAATGCTCGCAATAAACATGTTAATTTTAGGTTTTACTTTGTTGACAGGAAAGAAGAAAACACTGACTTTTAAATAATAATAAATATAATAATTTAATGAAATATTCAGATTCTGAAGATAATGTGAAGGGGAAAAGTTACTTGAGATTTTAATGCTCAAAATTAAACATTGTTAATATTTTATTGTGCATACTTCCAGTAATATTCCTATTTGTTTACTTGTATATTTTAACAAATTATGATCATGCTCTCCATATTGCTTTAGATCTTGACTTCTTTTTTCATTTAACAATATAGAAGGTGTTTCTAATGTCACAAATGTTTTTCCACAACACAGTTTTAATTATGATGTCTTATTCCTTCTGATTACTGTATCACAATTTATATACACGGAAAATTGAAGTTTTTAAAATAGCTTGTCTGTATTACAAGTAAGATGGTGATAGTTCTTCTTTTTCCCGTTAAAGGAATACAAAATCCCTGAAAGACCTACACATACAAAAAAATCCATCAATTTTTCATTAGAAAAATATTTTAAAATTATTTTTCTCTAAAATCCTTAAGATATGAAATAGAAAACTTGATTTTCATTATATCTGGTTTTATAAATTTATAGTCTGTGAAGGAAGATATTTGAAAGAACTGATTCTAAGGTATGTTAGAGAAATTACACAAAGGTTAATTAGAAAGAATAATGTGGTAGGCAGACTTCTAAGATGATTCCCAGTGATTCTCACCTATTGGTGTTGTAGTCCCTGTTTTAATCTTCTCCCCTTGATCATGGGCTGGACTTAATGACTTTGTTTTAAGCAATAGCTATGGCAGGATGATGGGCTGTCACTTCTGTGATTCAGTTACAAAATACGGTGACTTCCATCTTGCTAGAAAATCGTTTTTGTTGTCCTCTTGGCCTGACACTTTGATGAAGTAAAATGCTGTATGGGAGAGGCATATGTGATGAGGAAATGAGAAATCTATGGCCAATGGCCAGCATGGAATTGAGGTCTTTAGCCCAACAGCCTGGGAGGAACTGAAGGCTGCTCACAAGCACTGAATGAGCTTGGCAAGTCGATCTTTCCCGGTTGAAACTTCAGGTGAGACTGTAGACCCTGGACCAACCCTGACTGACAGACCACGAAGCACAGGATCCAGATATGCTGTGCCCAGACTCACGAACCATGGCGACTGTGAGATGATAAATGTGCATTGTTGCAAGCTGCTTAACTTGGGGTAAGTTGTTATGTAGCATTAGAAAGTAATACAGATTTAATCAGGAAAAAGGGGCAATTCAAAGATCATAGAAAAGATACAGATATGATGGTCATATGAAATACCGCAGCTTTTACTCTTTCGGGTATCTTTTGCTGAATGGATAATAGTGACTGTGTTTTCTTTTTACAATTATTTTTGTCTATTTCATAAGCATTTCTATAGAAGTTAGCAAATATGGAAAAGTTTGAAGAAAAAGTAAAAAATCACATATAATTTTATCACCCAAATAGAACTACAATTATTATTTTGGTATACAGTCCTCTCCTTGTCTCTACAAAATCAGGATGATAGTTTAATAATGTTTTATAATAACCTGGTTTCTAACCTAAACACATATCACATTTTCCATTTCATTTTCTTCCACACATCTTTTAAATGGCTATAGAGTTGCTTGTTGTATGACATATTATAATTTATTTAACCAAATGTCTATTATTTGACACTTAATACTGTATTTTAATACATGAGGTTTGGACCATCCCAGAAAATCAAGGTTACATGGATAACATTTGTGTTTTGTTTCATGCTGTGCTTTATTTCTGAGACATAAATGATAAATTTTCAGAGCTAAAGGGGGTCATAATTTTTAAGGCTAGTTCTCCCAGGCAAATAGCACTTTATTCTCCAGAAGATCTCATCACGGCCATTTCTTTCCAGTATTAAACAAAAAGTCTTAAATAATTGAACCAAGTGACTGACAGTGGAAGTCATCTTAAGAAGTATTAAGCATCTATGACCTCCTCATTTAAACAAAGTCTTAGTTGGATTGCAGGGGAAAAACAAATCATCGTTTGAAATATAGCTGTTGTAAAGAAAAGGAGAAATGTTATAATAAAATACTCCATCTGTTGGCCTTAGCAGAGCTTGAAGGATCAAGTAGCTGACCTTTATCAGTGGGGGAGAGATCTCACTGTGGGCATTAGAAGCAGCAGGGACGCACGTCATGATCATGTTTCACATTTAATATAGTAGTAATACACATAGCTTTTCCAGCCTTCTTCCTTACGATTTTTAATCTTGCCTCTTTCTCTGTTGTCTAAAATCAGTCTAAAAGTAGTTGGAAAATTAAAATAATTTAAATAACTATCTTCCTTAATGTTTCATACTTTGGTGGTTTTTGGCAGGTCATTCTTTTAAAATTCAAACTTCAAGTAAGAATGTCAATAACTTAAAAAATGCTAAATCTGTTTTTTTTTTTTTTTGCTTGTTTCCAAATACATTTCACTAAGCATAAGAATTGAATTAGCAAAATGTGGGTAGTCATATATCTGATGCAGTGTTTTGTCTAGAATCTAGACTATATATTAACACCTTCTCTAATTCTAGACATTCTGTGATTTCATTTGTAAAAGTGATTGGAAAAATGACCAATCTTCACACCCAATGTGGGGCTCGAACTCACAAACCCCGACTTGCATGCCCTACCATCTGAGCCAGCCAGGTGCTCCTGTATTTGCTGACTCTGTGTCCACATGATTGGCTGTGTGTATCTCTCAGATGGCATATTGGAATTTGAAGGATCTCAAGGCACTTTTCTCAGATATAAAGATCTGGACCTTGTGTTTTAGGCAGGAAGTTCTACTCTTTCTCTGAAAGCTTTGAGACAATAACTTTGTTTAATGGCTGCTTTACTAATTTCTGTGGTCTATGGAACTTTTGGGTTTCTTCCCAGGAAATGTACTATACAAAGTGAAAAGGTTTTTAGATTGCTATATGTATGTCTACGTGAGAATTCTTATGGCTTTGAAGGAATGTCTGATCTCTGATTGCATTGGGATTCCCATAATGCTGCACATAAAGAGAAGCTGAGTTTGCTTTTCTTTTTCTTTTTTTTTTTTTTGAGTTAAGTTTTTTTTTTTTAATTTCTTTTCAGCATAGCAGAATTCATTGTTTATGCACCACACCCAATGCTCCATGCCATATGTGCCCTCCATAATATCCACCACCTGAGGGGGGTTTGCTTTTCTAATCAGAACTGAGACTGACATTAATTGTAGTGTGTATGTTTCAAAAAAGAATTTTTTAAAGCCAAAAAAGCAAAACCCAAATATTTGAAGGTAGTAGATATATTAGAAAAGGAGAATTGCAAATGAAGATTCTTTTTTCCTTAGTAACCTAGAGAGTTGCTAGTAAAGTAAAAAGGAAAGTAAAAAGCTAGTATAGAGTTACTCTTTAGTAGAGTTACTAGGTCTTTAAGGAAAAAAAAAAAGGCCTGTTAGGTGGGGGATGTAGTGGGGATTTTTAAACGACTAATTTTAGATATGTTTTATTGCCATAGGGAAGAATGTAAGCATTTCTTGAACTAAGTAAGCATTTCAAATCTTGGAAATGTGCCTTCATGTAAATCCTGCTTTGATAATCCAAAGAGGTCTTGGGATCTCAGTCTTTTTACCTAATAAGCCTATAACAAGCCATATCACATGCCTAGAGAGCATATGCCTTTCTTTTTTCTTTTATTCCATTTTCTAAATTACTTTCTTCCAAATATCTATCCTTTTTTTTTTTTTTTTTTACTTCAAAAGATTATTGAGCATCTATTATGCATGGCCCATATTACATCTCATGTTGGGTGGAAGGGGAGACATAAAGATGTGATTCTTGCCTTAGGGAACCTTAGCAATGAGACCTAGCCCTGACTCTTGCACTAACCCTTAGCTCTTGACAGCAATGTGTAGGATTCACTGTTGGTTCTAGGTATCATTCTCATAGCTCTGAAGTTCTTTTTTTTTTTTTAACCAGGAATTCTGCTAATTGCTGTTTGTAATTTTGTCACTTCCTGATTTAAATAGCCCTTTCTGCTTCCTCAGAACTCATTTCCCTGACTGAGACATTTTTGCCCCTTATCTTTATCTCTATAGTAAATGCACAAAATAATAAAATTTACTTAAGTAAGTAAATTTTACTGCCTTCAGACTTCATCTTTATCAGAAAGAAGCTTAATTCTGAAAGCATTAATTTCAAATTTATGTCTTATTAAGTCTAGGAGTTCCCTGAGGACATAGCAATTGAAAGTCTACATTTAAAATCTAATTTAAAGTTTAAAAATAAGAGATACAAATGTAAATTATATCCCTAATTGCTATAAAGGGAATTGTGGGTTCTTAAGTATTTGAGACTAAAAAGTACTTCTGTTAAATTCCAGACTAGTAAAGTATGTAAATCATAAAGGTACTGTAAGGATAAGAAAGGGTTGACAGAAAGTTCATTTTGAAAGTAATTGTGATGGTTAATTTATGTATCAATGTGACTGGGCCACAGGGTGCCCAGAATGTCATCAAATCTTATCTTGGGTATTTCTGCAAGGATATTTTTGGATGAGATTAATATTTTAAGGGGTTAAGTCTTTTGCCTTCTATAATGTGGGTGGGTATTATCCAATCAGTTGAAGGTCTAAATGGCATAACAAGATTGACTTTCCCTGGAGTAATAGGAACAAGTCTCCGGCAGACTGCCTTCAGACTTCATCTGTACCATCCATTTTTCTGGGTCTGCACCTGCTTCAGACTGGAACCACATTGCAGGTTTGGACTTCTCAGCATCCATACTCACGTGAAAAAATTCTTCTAATCTGTGTGTGTGTGTGTGTGTGTACACACATCTTACTGGTTATCTTTCTCTGGAGAACCCTAATACAGTAATATAACATTTGCTTATCATATGCTTATTTTAACACTTAGCACACTGCAGATGCCCAGTAAGTAATGAATGAATTGAATTATTAATTATTATGCTTACAGGCTTCACAGTCAAAAAGTTTTGGACTCTGACTCTGCTACTTATAGCTGTGTGACCTTGGTCAATTCTGTGCCTCAATTTCTTCACCTTTAGTAATAGGATAATAATGTTAACTTCCATGTAGGGTGGTTGTGAGGATTAAATAAGACGGAGAAAGGAAAGGAGAGCAGACGATTTCCTGCGACCAGCATTCCCATTTATTCGAGTGGTCTGCAGATACTCTCAGAAAAGACAATGGCCTACGTGGAATTTCACGGTTCTCTGATGGGCCCAGTGCAGCCTTCCCTCTGGTGAAGCTAGGTTATAACAGGCCAGTATTCTGAATATAGTGGTTCTGAACTCCTATAGTATAGACATTTTTTATATTTTTTAAAAATTTTTTAAAAATTTTTTTATTTTTTATGAACATATATTTTTATCCCCAGGGGTACAGGTCTGTGAATCGCCAGGTTTACACACTTCACAGCACTCACCATAGCACATACCCTCCCCAATGTCCATAATCCCACCCC
>NC_081570.1:65129060-65224241 GCF_022355385.1 Mustela nigripes
CAAGGGGGTGGGATTATGGACATTGGGGAGGGTATGTGATTTGGTGAGTGCTGTGAAGTGTGTAAACCTGGTGATTCACAGACCTGTACCCCTGGGGATAAAAATATATGTTTATAAAAAATAAAAAATTAAAAAAAAAAAAAAAAAGAAAACTTGGAGATTTCAATCTCTTCTAATTGGTAAGCAAAAATTTTGGCCCATTGGACAGTATTAATTTTTGTGGTATAAACTAGGCACTGGTTAAAACCAGGGGTGTAAGCACTATTTTTATTTCCTCTGTTTGTCATTACTGAACCCTCTTGCAGTCTTCCCATGAGAAAAGACCATGTACCCGACAGTTTAGTTCTGGACCAAAAAATGCAGTGATTACTGGTGAGTGCAGAGTCAGCAGCTGCAGGGAGTATGTTTTGGGTTTAAAATCTAACATTCAGAAAATACTTATTAAACTTCCTCTATGTACGTACAAGGGTGCTATCCTGGCAACATTCCTGATCCTCAGGGGCTTAAAGTTTAGGGTGGAGATCAGACAAGACCAGTGATTGGAAAACAACTTTGGTGCCGAGTGGTAACCTCTTGAGAGAGGGCGCGGATGGGACCCCTGTGAAGGGGGAGAACCCACCCTGCTGGAACCAGGGAAGATTTCACTTGTGGAGCCTTGGGGTGGCCAGTGGTGGGTCTGGGAGAGCATTTGATGCAGAAGGCAAGGCGTGGAGGTGGGAAGGTGGAGGACAGGTATGAGAGCAAGTGATTGTGTGAAGAAAGGTACGGAAATTTCAGTCTGCAATGGTAGGTTGAGTCTGAGGAGGGAGGATCTTCAGGATGAGGCTAAGAAAGTTCTGTGATCCATGATTCCTCCCCAAGTCCTGTAGATCTGTAGGGTCCTATTTTTTTTTTTTTTTTATAGTATGTGTACTAATGTATACTGGTTATTCTGTTTATATGCCTACTAATTATATTACTTTGTGAGTAATTTGAAGTCCTGGTAAGTCATTTATTTATCTTTATATAGTAGATACCTAGCCGGACACCCACCATATGGAAGGTGCTTAGTCCATGTGGAATTGATTGAAGCCCACCTTAAGTTTTGTTTTGTTGCAGGAATAACATTCATTACCTGAAAAGATGTCTCCCTCTCACCTTCCTTATCCCTCTCCATCACACACACACACACACACACACACACACACACACACACACACACACTTTCTAAAGGAAACATGTTTTGAAAGTTGACTTTTTCCTCTGAAGGTTACTGATTCCCAGTTTTCTTACTGAATTTGGCAGGATCTATTTTGTATGATTTGCAGCTTTGAAGACTGCAAAAGCTGTTGTCAGCTTGGTGATTATATTTTATGTTCTCAATTTTGTAGGGCAACAGTGTGTGAAAGATTTGGACTCAGCTGTCTCAGAAATTGCAGATTACTGGCAGCATTCACTCTACTAGTTTTAAATAGAAGATCTATCTATCTATCTATAACTTTTGATGGTCCCCATTTCTATAGAATAAAGTCCAAAGTTTTGCATGGGATTTAAGACCCATAGCAATATGCCCAAAGAACCTCTTGTTTCTTGCTGTTTTCTCTCTTGTGTTTACACCCTCTTGTGGTGTTCCCTCTGCTGTATATACGTTAGTAACTGTAACAAACTTCCCAAACTCAGGGGCTTAATATGATTAAAATATCCTTATTTTTGCTAAGATAAGAATGGGATACAATCATTCTTAGAGGGTTTCCTTTCTCCACATGTTTTCAGGGATCCCGGTTTCTTCTATCCTGTGGCTCCCCCATGTTCACACCATGACTCCCAAGGTTGTCCTCATCATCTCCAGGCTAACCAGCTGGAAGGGAAAATGCATGAGAGTCATGAGTCAGGGGGCCAAACAGGCCAAGCCTGGAAGCAACAGATGTTACTTCTCACATTTTATTGGTCAGAACTGACACATGACCATGTCTAGCCACAAGGGAGACTGGTAAGCATAATCTGGCAGTGCTCCAGGAGAAAAAGGAAATGGTTTTTGATGACTTGCTAACCAGTATCCTCCGCAGTCTTTCCTTCTGGTCACAAATTATTCCATTCCTCCTTTATTTCTTTGAGCATATATGTTTCTCTTGATAACCCAAAGACCTATGAAGTCAGTAAAGTGGCACAAATTTCAGATCTTCAGATGATAAACATGGTGTCTGGATGTGGCCTCTTGTGGCAATCTCTCAATAAAAAGGTGATTTATCCCTTCTCCTTCTCAATGTACAGTGGTAAGTCAGGTACAGGATGATGCTAAAAAACCCAAACAACCCCCTTCCCCCAACCTCTTTTGGAAAACAGAAGAATGCAAGACACTTAGAAATCTCTCATTGCTAGTATATATGAAATCCTGAACAGGCATTATGAAGGATAGTATCCTGTCCTCAAAAGATGGGGTGGGAATTTCTTTCCCAGATTAGATTCTGATTTTACTTTCCTGGTAGAACTCCCTTGTCCATGGTCCTTGGTCCATCCTCTGGGAGGGTCTTCCATGTCCTATTTTCATGGCTACATCTAAAGGAGGACATTTGGGAGTGTATTCTTCTTGAAGGCTATATAACTTTCGTAGTCTGTGTCCTGCTTGTTCAAGTGTGAGGTCCAGAGGATTGTTCTGATGCTCAAGTAGTCCAAGGCTTTTTCAGGTTGGGATTATGTTTATTTGGCAGTACAATTCACTCTGAAACATAGAAGGCTTTCAATTTGCTAGTGTCTAGAGAGTTCCATGTGCCAGTTAATATATCCAAAATTTTGCCTAGATGTCATTCTCAAGTCTTATTTGCTTTTTTCCCCCAAGACCTTTCTTCTCAATTTAATGGTGGCTACCTTGAGGTCAGTAGATTTGGGTGGAGGCCATACCATTAATGTAATCTTTGTAATAATATTGAAAATTTCAAACAATTTATATTATTGTTTGCTAATATTTCAAAGAGTAATATATTAAAATATATCATCCTTGATAAATTAATATTCACTTAGAAAATCTTTTTACAGGTAATATATACAGGACTTAAATTTAAAAATATAAATTTTATGAGCATTTTAAGAATATTTGAGATTTTGGCTATAAATTTTATTATAAAAACTTAGTTTGAAACATTATCAGAAAAGAATACCTGAATTCCTCTGAAACCACTAATTCTATTTAGTTATCCAGTTGCTCTTTTCAATAACATTAGTAAGAAAATACATTTACAGTTTTATACTGCAATCATATGTCAAGTAGAATAGAATAAATGTTGACGTAGATATTAGGTGGAATATTGTTTACATATGTTAAAACAATGTTTTTCACTCATTTGAATTAAAAAAATGAAATACTTGGGATTCCTGGATGGCTCATTCAGTTAGGTGTCTGCATCCATTCAGCAGGGAAGCTGCTTCTCCCTCTGCCCGCTACTCCCCCTGCTTGTGCCCTCTTTCTGACGAATAAAATCTTTTTTTAAAAAATGAGATACTAAAATCTTATTTTAATGCTCCAAAACTGTTTGCAAACTTTTTTTTTTTAAAGATTTATTTATCTTAGAGAGTGTGGTGGGGAGGGGCAGAGGGAGAGGAAGAGAGACTCTCAAGCAGACTCCCCACTGAATGTGGAGCCTGATGTAGGGCTCCATCTCATGATCCTGAGATCATGACCTGAGCCAAAATCAAGAATCAGATGCTTAACTGACTGAGATACCCAGGTACCACTGGAAACATTTTTCTTAAATTTTAACAAAGAAATCTATCCCAGTGACTTTAGTAATAGTCATTATAACCAAATACAATTAATATTTTTTGGTCTTAATAGTTTATAGGACTTAATTATGTTTGAAGGTGTGATGAAGTAGCTCCATCTTTCCTTTTGGTTATGTGGTTTGAAATCATAGTTCTGACTAGTGGACATTCTCTTGATGAAACCACGAGGTAATGCATTATTTGGGAAATATATACTGACAGATGGGAAAAATAATCTTACAAAATTCTGCTTGACATATTGGTCAGCTATCATCTGAACCAGTCACTTTATAGCTTGGTCATGTAAAGAATATTCACAAAACCTGTCTGAAAATCCTTATCTTAAAAAAAAAATCCAAAAATATTAAAATGAGGTAGAATAAAGCTAGTAACATCTGAAGATTCTAGTTATATTACCAAACTCCCTGTGGTTAATAAGGTAATGGAACAAAACAGATATGGGAACAAAATTAATTTATACTAATACAATTCTTCTAAGAATGCATACCAGTAATTCTTGGATTTAAAAGGCATCATGAAAGAAGGTACCAATAAAATAAGGCATTTCAAGCCTATGAAGAAGACTTTCAGAATGAAGACTGTAGTTATGGTAATCCAAAGTACTTCCCAGAAGCTTGAATGACCCAAAGTAGGATTTACAAAGATTAAGTTGTAATAAAGTAAGTGAAAATGAAAGAGAACAGGAAAAAGGGGAGCCCTTTTACACTGTTGGTGGAAATGCAAGTTGGTGCAGCCACTTTGGAAAACAGCATGGAGATTCCTTAAGATATTAAAAATAGAGCTACCCTATGACCCTGCAATTGCACTACTGGGTATTTACCCCAAAGATACAGATGTAGTGAAAAGAAGGGCTGTCTGTGCCCCAATGTTCATAGCAGCAATGGCCACAATCTCCAAACTGTGGAAAGAGCCAGGATGCCCTTCAACAGACAAATGGATAAAGAAGATATGGTCCATACATACAATGGAGTATTATGCCTCCATCAGTGAGGATGAATACCCAACTTTTGTATCAACATGGATGGGACTGGAGGAGATTATGCTGAGTGAAATAAGTCAAGCAGAGAGAGTCAATTATCATATGGTTTCACTTACTTGTGGAGTATAAGGAATAGCATGGAGGACATTAGGAGAAGGAAAGGAAAAGTGAATTGGGGGAACTCGGAGGGGGAGACAAACCATGAGAGACTGTGGACTCTGAGAAACAAACTAAGGGTTTTAGAAGGGCGAGGAGTCAGGAGGATGGGTAATCCTGGTAGTGGGTATTAAGGAGAGGACACTGCATGTGGTGCATAAACAATGAATCTTGGAGCACTGAAAAGATAAGATTAAAAAAAAAAAAAGATCCTGTCAAGAATACAAGTAACCAAGTGTACTGAATCTTTGGGCACTTTTTCTTAGAAAAAGCCCAAATTACAGTGCTTTTGTCTCAGAAATGAAGGCAAGGCCCTTCTTTTGTCTATCTTGTTGTATGACCACTTTGGGAGGTTGATGCTGCTGCATTGCCCACAGTTCCTAGAGAGTGGCATGACCCTTGAATATGTTTTCTCTGATCCACATTCCTTTGCATCAGGACTGTGTTTACTCTAAGGATGAAAGGATGGAAGTCTCGCAGTGGTGTCAGAGATAGTGGGAGACAGTCCTACATCTTAAGTCAAGGTCCTTACCTCTAAACCCCACTACAACTAACTTTGTTAGCCTCAATAGCAGCAGCAAAGCTAGGTTTCAATGGGATTTTGTGTTCAAGTATTTTTTTCAAAAATTGTCTTAAAATTTGGGTTCTCATAGTTTTCATATAGCCTTCCTAGACACACCCCCCAATTTCTGGACCCTCAACTGCTTCTTACAAACTGGCCAATTATTTCCTGAGCTCCTTTCTTACAATACTTTGCTTGACCTACAAAATAAACGTAAGCCCAGAGTTATTCTCTTGCCAACTACTTCCCCCAGAGTTACAGTCTCAGTGGGCATATGGTCTACTTTCCAAGTTATCCTAAGCAAGTTTAACACAGGTTTTGTCCCTGTGTAAATTGGGTGTCCATTTTTACAACTCTGTGATAGAGTCCTTTATAATAGTCCTGACATCTTCCATTTTTTTAAATTTCCAAAGTTTTTTTTTGACTATTATATGATCTCTGCAGCTCCATATAAATTTCAGACTAATCTTCTCAACTGCTACCAAAAAAACTCTGCTGAGATCAGGAACTGAAGCTGGAGAAGTAGGTGAAGAGGGAGGAGAGGAGAGTAGGTGGAGCAGGAAGTCACCAAGAAGCCCTCCCAAAGCACTGGCAGGGTGGACAAATCAGGGGTTAAGGGGTGTCTGCTGAAATGGTCCATAAAGAGGACTTTAGAGGTCTGTGCTGGGCTGTGATCTGGTTCTTATGGTTGCCTTTCTGAGTTTTCCATTGGGTATCGTGGTGAGTTGCTGCTGGTCAGCAGGGCAGGCAGATGGACATGGACATCTGACCTCAACAGCTGGACCTAGAAGCAGAGGAGAGTGCAGAGTGGGGAACAGCAAGTACAAACCGGGACCTGCTTGCTTCTCTGCACTCTTTTTTTTTTAATTAATTAATTTATTTTCAGAAAAACAGTATTAATTATTTTTTCACCACACCCAGTGCTCCATGCAATCCGTGCCCTCTATAATACCCACCACGTGGTACCCCAACCTCCCACCCTCCCGCCACTTCAAACCCCTCAGATTGTTTTTCAGAGTCCATAGTCTCTCTTGATTCACCTCCCCTTCCAATTTACCCCAACTTCCTTCTCCTCTCTAACACCCCTTGTCCTCCATGATATTTGTTATGCTCCACAAATAAGTGAAACCATATGATAATTGACTCTCTCGGCTTGACTTATTTCACTCAGCATAATCTCTTCCAGTCCCGTCCAAGTTGCTACAAAAGTTGGGTATTCATCCTTTCTGATGGAGGCATAATATTCCATAGTGTATAAGGACCACATCTTCCTTATTTATTTATTTGTTGAAGGGCATCTTGGTTCTTTCCACAGTTTGGCGACCGTGGCCATTGCTGCTATAAACATTGGGGTACAGATGGCCCTTCTTTTCACTACATCTGTATCTTTGGAGTAAATACCCAGGAGTACAATTGCAGGGTCATAGGGAAGTTCTATTTTTAATTTCTTGAGGAATCTCCACACTGTTCTCCAAAGAGGCTGCACCAACTTGCATTCCCACCAAGAGTGTAAGAGGGTTCCCCTTTCTCCACATCCTCTCCAACACATGTTGTTTCCTGTTTTGTTAATTTTGGCCATTCTAACTGGTGTAAGGTGATATCTCAATGTGGTTTTAATTTGAATCTCCCTGAGGGCTAGTGATGATGAACATTTTTTCATGTGTCTGAAAGCCATTTGTATGTCTTGATTGGAGAAGTGTCTATTCATATCTTCTGCCCATTTTTTGATATGATTGTCTGTTTCATGTGTGTTGAGTTTGAGGAGTTCATTATAGATCCTGGATATCAACCTTTTGTCTGTACTGTCATTTGCAAATATATTCTCCCATTCCGTGGGTTGCCTCTTTGTTTTTTTGACTGTTTCCTTCGCTGTGAAGAAGCTTTTGATTTTGATGAAGTCCCAAAAGCTATAAGTAGAAGAATGAAACTCAACCATTCTCTTACACCGTACACAAAGATAAACTCAAAATGGGTAAAAGACCTCAACGTGAGACAGAAATCCATCAGAATCCTAGAGGAGAACATAGGCAGTAATCTCTTCGATATCAGCCACAGCAACTTCTTTCAAGATATGTCTACAGAGGCAAAGGAAACAAAAGCGAAAATGAACTTTTGGGACTTCATCAAAATCTGCATCTCTTTCTTCTCACCTCTAACCATGATGACCCTCAGAGCATAAAGGCTGCTGCTTCATTTCACTTTCCAAATCATGTGCAAGTTTGTAACCCAGAACCAAATAGGGAAGAAGATGAAAATATATAGTCCCAACTTAGACTGAGACAAAATAAAACCATTTTCTTTTTCTCTGTGTCACCACCTTAATCCAACCAGCCACCAACTTCTGGTGATTCTACATTATTTCTGCATTATAAACCATTCCATTCTCTGCCATTGTTCTTTCTTAGTTTAATTGCTCATACATTTTATGACTGGAATACTGTAGTAGCCCCTAACTTGTGATTACATCAAAATGGTCATGTAGGTTGTGCACTGCACAACTTCATGGGTGCTATTCATAGACCACATGTTTAATGGCTCTCCCTAGAGTTGTTTGAGGCACAACATGCAGAACTGTACACAGTTCCATCTCCGGTCTAGCTCTGCTTCCTTCAGTAACTTGGGTCATCCTTTTTTTTTTTTTTTAAAGATTTTAAAAGACAATGCACAGAGATCACAAGTAGGCTGAGAGGCAGGCAGAGAGAGAGGAGGAAGCCAGCTCCCTGCTGAGCAGAGAGCCCAATGTGTGACTCAATCCAAGGACCTTGGGATCATGACTGGAGCTGAAGGCAGAGGCTTTAACCCACTGAGCCACCCAGGCGCCCCTGGGTCATCCTTTTAAAAGGCAAAATGGACCCTGTCATTTTCCTGCCAAAAATTGTTGGCCTCTCATGCCCTTCAGGATAAAATTCAAATTTCTTAGCATAGCATACAATCCATTCATGATTAGCAGATGAGCCTGAGCTCTGGAATCAGAATTTCTCTTTCTTTTTCCTTTCTTTCTTTCTTTTTTTCTTTTTTTTTGAAGATTTTATGTATTTATTTGACAGAAAGAAAGAGACACTGAGAGAGGGAACACAAGCAGGGGTGTGGGAGAGGGTGAAGCAGGTTTTCCACTGAGCAGGGAGTCTGACGTGGGGCTCCATTCCAGGACCCTGGGATCATGACCTGAGCTGAAGGCAGATGCTTAATGACTCAGCTACCCTAGTGCCCCTGGAATCAGAATTTCTAAGTTAGAATTTTATCTTATCCACTTCTACAATGTATGACCTTGGGCAAGTCACTGACTCTAACTGGGTTTCTGTTTCTTTAACTATGAAATGGGGGAGGAGGCTGAGAATAGTACTTTCCTCATTACCTTTTGTCAGCATTCATTGAGATGTAAAAATATAATATTCCTTCCTTAGTGTCCACCTCAACTCTATGCTTCGTCTGAACTGAACTCCTCTACTACTAGCTCTCCTTGTTACACCCCATCCTGTCTCTGTACCTTTGCACATACCTGAATCACTCTTCTTCTCTTTTCCTGGATAGATCCTGCTCATTCTCTAGGACTCAGTGACTCATCACTTTCCTTGTGGCAGCCTCCTCTAATTCCTTCAGCCTCAGTTAGTGACAGTTAGTGATGGTTCCCTTGGGCTGTCTCAGTGTCAGTGCTTGATTATACCACAGTGAATTCTCTTTTTCTGTCTTCCCCACTATAAACTATAGACTCTTGTTCCTGCTATACTATCTAAACTCTGGTCTAAACTCTAGACCATGTTTTGCTTGACCATGTTTTACCTGTCTTTTTAGCCTGAGTTCCTAATGTAGCACTGACTAGTTTTTAAGAATGTTTGTTAGCAGGTTCTCAATAATGTTTATTGAGTTAATGTTGAATAATGAGGGCTCTAAGAGGTATTGTTATGCTTTATGGGAAAATATAAAAATGATGGAATATTTTGGGACAATGCATAGTAGCAAGAATTTTAGAATTCTGAAGTTTAGTGATTTGGTAGATTTCAAAGTATATATGTTGCTGTTAAGAATGGAAATTTAAAAAAATGAAAAATTTCTTGTTTTTTAAAACTTAAATTCAATGAACATACAATGTATTATTTATTTCAGGGGTACTGGTCTGCGATTCGTCAGTCTTATATAATACTCAGTGGTCATTACAGCACATACACTCCCCAATGTCCATCACCCAGTTACTCCATTCCCCACCCTCCCTCCCCTCCAGCAACTCTCTCAATTTGTTTCCTATGATTAAGAGTCTCTTATGGTTTGTTGCCCTCTCTGTTTTCATCTTATTTCATTTTTAAGAATGGAATTTTTTAAAAATTTCTTTTCAGCGTAACAGTATTCATTGTGTTTGCACCACACCCAGTGCTCCATGTAATATGTGCCCTCCCTAATATCCACCACCTGGTTTCCCCAACCTCCCACCCCCTGCCCCTTCAAAACCCTCAGGTTGTTTTCAGAGTCCATAGACTCTCATGGCTCACCTCCCTTTCCAATTTACCCCAACTCCCTTCTCTCCATCTCCCCATGTCCTTCATGTTATTTATTATGCTCCACAAATAAGTGAAACCATATGATAATTAACTCTCTCTGCTTGACTTATTTCACTCAGCATAATCTCTTCCAGTCCCATCCATATTGCTACAAAAGTTGGGTATTCATCCTTTCTGATAGAGGCATAATACTCCATAGTGTATATGGACCACATCTTCCTTATCCATTCGTCCGTTGAAGGGCATCTTGGTTCTTTCCACAGTTTGGTGACTGTGGCCATTGCTATAGACATTGGGGTACAGATGGCCCTTCTTTTCACTACATCTGTATCTTTGGGATAAATACCCAGTAGTGCAATTTCAGGGTCATAGGGAAACTCTATTTTTAATTTCTTGAGGAATCTCCACACTGTTCTCCAAAGAGGCTGCATCAACTTGCATTCCCACCAACAGTGGAAGAGGGTTCTCCTTTCTCCACATCCTCTCCAACACATGTTGTTTCCTGTCTTGCTAATTTCAGCCATTCTAGCTGGTTTAAGGTGGTATCCCAATGTAGTTTTGATTTGAATCTCCCTGATGGCTAGTGATGATGAACATTTTTTAATGAGTCTCATAGCCATTTGTATGTCTTCACTGGAGGAGTGTCTGTTCATATCTTCTGCCCATTTTTTGATATGATTATCTGTTTTGTGTGTGTTGAGTTTGAGGAGTTCTTTATAGATCCTGGCTATCAACCTTTTGTCTGTACTGTCATTTGCAAATAACTTCTCCCATTCTGTGGGTTGCCTCTTTGTTTTGTTGACTGTTTCCTCTGCTGTGCAGAAGCTTTTGATCTTGATGAAGTCCCAAAAGTTCATTTTCGCTTTTGTTTCCTTTGCCTCTGTAGACATATCTTGAAAGAAGTTGCTGTGGCTGATATCGAAGAGGCTACTGCCTATGTTCTCCTCTAGGATTCTGATGGATTCCTGTCTCATGTTGAGGTCTTTTATCCATTTCAAGTTTATCTTTGTGTACGGTGTGAGAGAATGGTTGAGTTTCATTCTTCTACATATAGCTGTCCAGTTTTCCCAGCACCATTTATTGAAGAGACTGTCTTTTTTCCACTGTATATTTTTTCCTGTTTTGTTGAAGATTATTTGACCATAGAGTTGAGGGTCCATATCTGGGCTCTCTACTTGATTCCACTGGTCTATGTGTCTGTTTTTATGCCAGTACCATGCTGTCTTGGTGATCACAGCTTTGTGGTAAAGCTTGAAGTCAGGTAACGTGATGCCGCCAGTTTTATTTTTGTTTTCAACATTTCCTTAGCAATTCGGGTTCTCTTCTGATTCCATACAAATTTTAGGATTATTTGCTCCAGTTTTTTGAAAAATACCGGTGGAATTTTGATAGGAATGGCATTAAAAGTATACATTGCTCTAGGCAGTATAGACATTTTAACAATGTTTATTCTTCCAAGCCAAGAGCATGGAATGGTCTTCCATCTTTTTGTGTCTTCTTTAATTTCTTTCATGAGTGTTCTGTAGTTCCTCGAGTTCAGATCCTTTACCTCTTTGGTTAGGTTTATTCCCAGGTATCTTATGATTCTTGGTCCTATAGTAAATTGACAACCTGAATAGACTGATATCTAGTAATGAGATTGAAGCAGTGATCAAAAACCTCCCCCCAAAGAAAGGGCCCAGGACCTGACGGATTCCCCACCAAACTTTCAAAGAAGAAATAACACCTATTCTCCTGAAGCGGTTTCAAAAAATTAAAGCAGAAGGAAAACTTCCAGACTTTTTTTATGAGGCCAGCATTACCCTGATCCCCAAATCAGGCAAACACCCTAACAAAAAGGAGAATTTCAAACCAATATCACTGATGAATATGGATGCTAAGATTCTCAACAAGGTCCTAGCAGACAGGATCCAACAGCACATTAAAAGTATTATCCACCATGACCAGGTGGGATTCATCCCTGGGTTACAAGGATGGTTCAACATTCACAAATCAATCAATGTGATAGAACAAATCAATAAGAGAAGAGAGAAGAACCACATGGCCCTCTCAATTGATGCAGAAAAAGCATTTGACAAAATCCAGCACCCATTCCTGATTAAAATGCTTCAAAGTATAGGGATAGAGGGAACATTCCTGAACTTCATCAAATCTATCTATGAAAGACCCACAGCAAATATCATCCTCAATGGGAAAAAGCTTGCAGCCTTCCTGTTGAGATCAGGAACACTACAAGTATGCCCACTCTCACCACTCTTGTTCAACATAGTATTAGAAGTCCTAGCAAAAACAATCGGACAACAAAGAGAAATAAAATTCAAATAATATTCAAATTGGCAATGAAGAAGTCAAACTCTCTATCTTTGCAGATGACATGATTCTTCATATGGAAAACCCAAAAGACTCCACCCCCAGACTACTACAGCAATTCAGTAACGTGGCAGGATACAAAGTCAATGTACAGAAATCAGTGGTTTCTTATACACTAACAATGAAAACACATAAAGGGAAATTAGAGAATCGATTCCATTTACTATAGCACCAAGAATGGAAATTTTTTTAATGGAAAGAATGACTAAAGACATTTTTTGTTTAAGGTATTGTTTACTGTCACTTGCTCCATATCCATTACTTTAAGACCTCTTACAAAGATATTGAAACCCACAATATATGGTCAATTAATCTTCAACAAAGCAGGAAAGAGTATCCAATGGGAAAAAGATAGCCTCTTCAACAAATGGTGTTGGGAAAACTGGACATTAGCATGCAAAAGAATGAAACTGGACCACTTTCTTATACACAAAAATAATTTCAAATAAATTCGAAATGGATTAATGACCTAAATGTGAGACCTGAAACCATAAAAATCCTAGAGGTGGACACAGGCAGTAACCTCTTTGATATCAGCTGTGACAACTTCTTTCTAGGATGTCTCCTGAGACAAGGGGGAAAAAAGGGAAAAATAAGGTATTGGCACTTCATCAAAATAAAAAGCTTTTGCAAGTGAAGGAAACAGCCAACAAAACTAAAGGTAACCTATGAGTTGGGAGAAGATACTTGCAAATGACATATCAGAGGGTTAGTATCTAGAATCTGTAAAGAACTTATAAAACTCAACACCCAAAAATGAATAATCCAATTGAAAAATTGAAAAAAAGACATGAGCAGATATTTTCCCAAAGAGGACATACAAATGTCCAACAGACACACGAAAAGATGTTCAACATCACTGATCATCAGGGAAATATGAATCAAAACTACAATGAAATATCACCTCATACCTGTCAGAATGGTTAAAATCAACAACACAAGAAACAGCAGGTGTTGGCAAGGATGTGGAGAAAGGGGAACCCTCTTGCACTGTTGATGGGAATGTAAATTGGTGCAGTCACCTTTGGAAAAGAGTATGAAGTTTCCTCAAAATGTTAAAAATAGAACTACCTTATGATCCAACAATCATACTACTGGTTATTTACTCAAAGAATACAAAAATACTATCTCAAAGAGATACATGCACTCCAATTTTTAATGCACCCTGATGTTTTTAGCAGCATTGTCTATAATAGCCAAGTTATGGGAACAGCCCGTGTCCATTGACTGATGAAAGAATAAAGAAGATGTGTTGTATATATACAATGGAATATTGCTCAACCTTTAAAAGAAAGAAATCTTGCCACTTAGAACAACATGGATGGAGCTAGAGAGCACTATGTTAAATGATATGTCAGCTAGAGAGAGACAAATACCACATGATTTCACTTATATATGGAAGCTAAGATACAAAACAAATGAGCAAAGGGGGAAAAAGAGTCAAACAAACAACAAAAGACTCTTAACTATGGAGAACAAACCGATGATTACTGGGGGTGGAATAGGTGATGGGGATTAAGGAGTGCACTTGTGATGAGAACAGAGTGATGTATGGACGTGTTGAATCACTATATTGCACACCTAAAACCAACATACACTGTTAACTAAGTGGGATTAAAAAAATTTTATTTTAGAGAGAGGAAGAGTGTGAGTGGGTGGTTGCAGGGGAGGATTAGATGGAGAAACAGAGGGAAAGGGATAAGCAGACTCCACACTGAGTGGCTGAGTGCAGAGCCCTAGGTGGGGCTTGATCCCATGACCATGAGATCATGACCTGAGTTAAATCAAGAGTTCAATGTTTAACCTTAACTGATTAAGCCAACCAGGTGCCCCCTAACTGGAATTTAAATAACAAAAATATTATTGAATAATGCATTAAAAGTTCTTTAAAGAGTATTCTGTTTGTTAGTGGCTAATTGTATTACCAAAAATCATAAAGTAGCTATCCTTGGGAAATTATGGACCAAAATCCAGGGAACTACCTGTTAACTCTAAAAAAAGGTCTATATGAGTTCAATCATTTTTAAAAAAAGATTTGTTTATTTGAGAGAGAGAGAGATCATGAGCAGGAGGTAGGGGAGAGGGAGAAGCAGATTCTTTCCTGGGCAAGGGATCTGATGTGGGACTTGATCCCAGAACCTGGGGATCACAACCTGAGCTAAAGGAAGATGCTAACCCTACTGAGCCACTCAGGCACCCCTCAATCATTAAAAAAAAAAAAGATTTTATTTATTTGAGAGGACACAAGATCACAAGCAGAGGGAGGGGGAGAAGGAGAAGGAGAGAGACAGACAGGTTCTTCGCTGAGCACAGAGCCCGAGCAGGGGTTTGATTCTAGGACCCTGAGATCGTGACCTGAGCAGAAGTCAGATACCTAACAAACTGAGCCACCCAGCTTCCCCAAGTTCAATCATTTTAACAGTGGACTTACCTTAGTGAGTAATTTATACCTGATATTTCTGATGGCAATATTTTAATAAAGAGAACAAGTAACACTGAGGTTTTATTCCTTTTAAATGTCAGATTTTAAACTTAATATGTTTGAAATAAAGTATATCTATTAAGATTTTTTTTAATTTTTAAATTTCTGGATCAATAATTATTAGGTTTCTTAAAGTTTGAAATAAAAATGTCAGTGCATGACTGGGTATTTACCCCAAAGATACAGATGTAGTGAAAAGAAGGGCCATCTGTACCCCAGTGTTCGTAAGAGCAATGGCCCCAGGCACCAAATGGTGGAAAGAGCCAGGATGCCCTTCAACAGACAAATGGATAAAGAAGATATGGTCCATATATACAATGGGGTATTATGCCTCCATCAGAAAGGATGAATACCCAACTTTTATATCAACATGGATGGGACTGGAAGAGATTATGCTGAGTGAAATAAGTCAAGCAGAGAGTCAGTTATCATATGGTTTCACTTGTGGAGCATAAGGAATAATATGGAGGACATTGGGAGGAGAGAAGTGAGTTGGGGGAAATTGGAGGGGGAGACAAACCTTGAGAGACTGTGGACTTTGAGAAACAAACTTAGGGTTTTGGAGGGGTGGGGAGTATGGGGTTGGTTAAGCCTGGTGGTAGGTATTATGAAGGGCATGTATTGCATGGAGCACTGGGTGTGGTGCATAAATGATAGATTTTGGAACACTGAAAAAAATTTAAAAATGTAAAAAAAAAAGTCAGTGTGTGGACTAAATATCAGAGGATATCAAGTCTAAGCACTTCTGTGGGCTGTAGATGTTGACCTTTTCCAAAAACCTGTCCCTTCTTCAGTTAGGTTCTTGCTTTGATATAAGGAAAAGTTTTAATAAAGATGGAAATGATCAGTCTCAATATCAGTATCCTGCTTTGTTAAGCTTATGACTCTAACTGCTATCCAATGCATCATAATAGTAAGATTAAGAAGAGTGACTTGCTTAAATATTTTTGCATCTTACAAATGAATAAGAATATGAAAATCTCTCTAAAGAAATGGGCAAAGGGCATTATTAAAGGAGTCAGAAAAAATAAAAATGGCCAATAAATGTATGGAAAAATTTTAGTAGTACTAGCAACAAAATGCAAACCAGCACAATATTGAGATACCATTTTAATCTAGTTCAACAGCAAAGGGTGTGAAGAAGTGGACATTTTCATCCATTGCTGTTGGGAGTATAATTTGTAATCTCTGCAATTTGAGAAGATTTGAGAACATAACATAGTAATGTGTGAAAGGCTTTACAAATGCTTTTAACATTGACTTGGGAATCCCACTTGTAGGAATTTGTTCTAGGAAAATAATAGGAGAAGTGCAGAATGGCATACCTTTAAGCACATTTATTGCAGCCTTGTTTTTGAAATGGCGTTGGGTGAGTAACCTGCTTATGCCTTTCTGTGTGGAGGGACAGCCACTTCTGGAATCCTCCTAGGCCCTTGTCCACTGGGCACTCCACCCCAAGGGAAAGGAGCAACTTGCTTGGTTGTACACAGGGTTCTGCTGTCTCCGTTCTGGCACTTCTGATCGCTCTGCCTGCAGAGCACCTGCCCTCACTGGCTCTTTGCCAAGAGCAGCTTTTATGGGGAAGTCTTCCCCACATTGGGGAAGTTTTCCAACTCTACTTGTGTCTGTCTAGGAAACTCCTGAACTCCACATACTGTGTTAGGAATCTCACTGGGCTGCACACCTGATCCATGTCCTCCATCCAACTTTTATAGAAGATAAGGCTGATATTTTGATTTCTATCTGTCTGACTCCTCTCACCTAATCATTTAGTATTGAACCAGGGCTTCCTGACACCCCTAAGGAGTATGAACAACAGCAAAATAGAATTTGGACATCCAAAAGTGTGGGACTGATTAGAAGAGTAAGGCTGTAAAATTGGAAATAATGCAGCAATCTAAAATAATTCTGTTTATGTATATATCGATAAATGAAAAAGATTCTAATATAGCATTTGGCAAATGAACGCACTTATTGTATATGTATGTAGACCGCTCTTTCCTCTCTCTCTTTCCTCCCCTCTGTTTTCTAAAGCTTCTGTAACCACATACAAATAAGCCAATTGCAAGTTTTGCTACTGTATAGGCTGTACTTCTGGCTGTGTTTGTCGTGTTTATGGTGGCTGGTGTGTGCTTTCCCTTATTCTTTTGTTCCACAGGGAGTTTCCCTGATGAAGTGCCCAGGAAATCTGGAATTGGGTCAACTTTTCCCAGTCAGACACCTTTGTTACATAGATACCCTCCACAGGATGTCTGGCCACTGGTGATCTGTGGTTACTGGCTTCACTCCCTACCTTCTCAGCAGAGACTCATCTGGTCAGAAAGGAGCTAATCGGTAGGCCCAAATGAGGCAGTGGTGTCATCTTATTCCTCTAGTGCCCTATTCTGTTTTCTGCTCAGGAAGCTGGAGTTGTCTGAGGAGAACCAGTGCCTCTGTCATCTTTGCACTGTTGAGGGTTGGAAGAATTCTCCTACTCAAGAAGATAAAACTGTAGATAACACCAAGTCCAGAGTGAGATGATGTACAGAATTACCTCCAGTTCATGGAGGTGCCAAAATCATCATCATTTACAAGGGCTCCTGGGAACTGGAATTTTCCAAATAAGTGAAGTTTCTAGATAGCTAGCATTTACCACTTTAAGAGCCTATACTATTTTTCCTAATCATTATTAATGGAAATCTTGCTAAAGGGCTTTCAATTTATTTTCATAAACATTCAACATTTTCTTAATGACTCAGTCTCATTCTTATAAAAAACATGTGTTCTTGTTCTGTAGAATGGGGATGCTCTCTGACTACATTAAACCATGTAGTCCTGAAGAGCAGTTCCTGGTTATAATTTCATGGTCCTGCCTGTGTGTTTTAGATGGTCAGCCTACTTCCCCCGCTGAAAACTGTTCCACTGATCCTCTGTGTGCTCTGGTTGAGATCCTGCTATGTTGAATTAGCTTTTGGTTGATAAGGGTTCTGATTTAGCATTAAGATGTAGTATCTTGTAATGGACACAATTCTGCTGCTGTGAGGCCATTTTTGTTTGGTTTTGGGTTTGCTGTTGAGTCTCAGCCACTGTGGTGAAAGTAGTCGATAATCAGAACTGTGGATGAATGGGCCATTCTTGTATTTTACAAGATGTCCAGTCACCTTTTTGATAAACCAATTAAAATCACATTTTCATTACAAACAGGCTTCCTTATAGATTAATGATCACTTACATTATAATTGTAGAAACTGTGGTTCAAACAAGTGAAGTCAATTTTCTAGTTTTATTTATAATAAAATTGAAATGTTTATGGATTTCAGGTTCTGCTCCTGAGGCTGTAAAACTGGAAATCATAAGCTATTTGTAAATTCCGAGGAGGCAACTGAATGATCATGTTCATTCATTTTAACTCCGTTCAACTTAATTTTTAAGAAAGATTTATTTATTTGAGAGAGAGTGCATATGTGCACATGAGCGGGGGGAGTGGGTGGGAGAGTGAGAGAGAAAGAATCTCAACCAGACTCCCTGCTGAGTACAGAGCCTGCAGTGGGGCTTGATCTCATGACCCTGAGATCATGACTTGAGCTGAAACCAAAAGTTTGACCCTCACCGACTGAGCCACCCAGGTGTCCCTCTTTTCAACTTAATTAAGAAAATGATTGTTTTATTGGTTTTCCATCAACTAAAGTATGAAGTGCAATTTCTTTAACATTCTGTCAGTTAGTTAGGCTGCCTAAGAAAAACACCCAAAGCACAGTGATTTTTTAAAAATAATGTTTCATTATGTTTTATGATTCTGTAGCTCAATGGGCAGCTCTTTTGGTCTGAGTCAGGTTGGCTAGAGGTGGATGGTCTAGGTTTTCCTCAAGTGTTTGGGATGGGTGAGATGACTGGGCCTCTCTCTGAGGGGGTCTTTTATCTCTGAGGGGGCTAGCCCATGTGTTGTCCAGTGGCAGAAGGGCTTCCAGCAGCAAGAGAGGGCAAACTCCAAAGCATAGGTAATTTTCAAATATCTGCCTCTGTTACATTTACTGATATCCCATTAGCCAAACAAAGTCACATAGGCTCTAGTGCATGAGTACAAAGAGGTGTGATTTATTGGGGTCACAACTGCAATGATTCAACACAGCATGTTCTGAACTATCATTCTAACCCTGCAGTTCCCAAGCTGTCTGTGATGTCCTGGGACACCACAGTGAATTCACAGGGGGTATTGTGGGGCATTTAGAAATTTCCAGGGAAACTAATTTATACTCCATGATCATTAGACATCATGCAAACAATGAGCTAGATGTAGGTCATGGTGTCAACATCATAATGATACATTCCTCTTGGTGCTGTTATATCTTTGCAAAGCTGGGTTTTCTGTGATTGCTGTGATAAAAAGTACTACATGAAAAATTACTGTGGAACAGGGAGTAAGGGTGACGATGCCCAATTTGAGTCCAAGATTGCAGAAGTGGTACAGTGCCCAGCAGGTACAGAGATCTCATTATTAAGTAAATATGGTTATTTAAGGAAATATGGTTATTTAAGGATGAAATAAAATATTTTAAAAATACAAAAAAACATGTGTATTATTATTCAAATGTAATTAAGTTTTTAAGACACGCATACTTACAAAGTTGTTTGGACCTGACTGCCTAGGAAATGAAAGTATTAATTAAGTATTTCTTTTGATCTAAGGACACTGAAAAAATTAACAAGATACTAAGGATGCTGTGAAATTTTGGGAGGAAATGTTGGGAGCTGCTATTTTAACTTTATTTGCTACTGCTGATAAAAGAAAAAAGTCAGGAAGGAAAGCTGGTTTTGGGAAAAGGTGAATGGATTCAATTGTGGAGATGCTGAGTCTGAGGCCTAGTGGGCCATTCAGGGAAATGTATAGAGCTGGAATCCAGGCAGGAGGTTTAGAGCAGAGCTAATTCCATCCCTGAATAGTCATGTGCAGGTTCTCTTTTCTAATTGCTTTGGATATTGTATAAACTCAAGAATTGCAAAAGTAAAAGGTAGGGTAATTAGAAAGAACCTAAAAACCAAAACTTGAAACCAGTCTACAAAATAAATGTTCTTGGTTTAATGTTTTTGCAAATGTTATATGGATGCATTTGAATTTCCTTTTTACATCATGTTTTATTGCAAAAGTTCTATGGGAGAACCATGAGATTTACTATAGTAGAGAAAGAGAAAGTGAACTCTTGACCTCTTAGCCAGGTGTTGTGCAGATAGGGGGTTTGCATAATTACTTTATTTCCCATTTAGTGCATCACTAGATGAGCCCAGAAAGTCCAGATCATAGAGGGTCATCCACTGTATAGAGAAGACAATCTTATACACACTTAAGTCTTCACAAGATTAGCATCAAGAAGTAGGAGGATATGATGTTAGGAAAGTAAAGACTTCCCACCTTCCCTCCTTCATATACATAGAGATTTGTGTCTTGTAACTTCCCTTCATGGCTTGGAAAGAATTTGTGTTACAAAAGTGAGAGTAATAGTAAGAACAAAGAGGAGAGATATTGCCCATTTCCAAGTTGGGGACCATGGAAAGCTCACTTTTGTCCTTTTCACCTGTAACAGCTTGGGGGTATGACTACAACAATTTGGCTGTGCACTACAAAAAGAAGGAGATACTACGGCTTTGTTTTCCTATGCTGCTTCTAATTCCAATGTTTTAGAGATGTTGTGATAAGAACCAGTAGGCCTTCCAAGGCACCACCTGCCCACCCTGCCTTGTCAAGGCAGGTGGACAGACAGGTCAGTAGACTGGGTGAGGGACAGAGTAGTCTCGGTGCAGTCTGTAGCCAACATAGTAGGGGTGAGGCTTAGGTCACGTAAAGATGTTATTTGGTCCTGACCAAGCAAAAGGCTTCCAATGATTAAGATTATTCTCTTGAGATCAATAGTAACTTCCTAATGCATGTCAATGACCCCCATGAGGCTTCCTATTGGTTATAAGACATATTCTTCATGCACTTACAAAAATAAAACATTTCAAAATAAATCTCATTTTAAAGTTCAATTTCTCGGATTTAGCTTTGACATCAGAAGAGTGGAAACGTGTCTAGTTTTGGAGTCATTCCTGGGTTTGAGGAGGGCACAGATTGCATGGAGCACTGGGTGTTATACATAAACAATGGATCATGGAACACTACATCAAAAACTAATGATGTACTTGTATGGTGACTAGCATAATACAATAAATTATACATATATATATATGTATCTTTCCCCCAGTTTACCAATAGGAATGATACTATTCCCTAGAGAGCATTTTGGAAAATTGAGGAGTATTTTTGTTTTCTGAGGGGATGCTGATGGGCAAAGGTTAGGGATATTAGAAAGTTACAATTTGTAGGACAGTCCTACACAAGGAAGAATTGTTTGATGTTCTGCATAACTTTTGACTGCATCACCTGTTACTTGAGTAGATGAAAACTTGTTTATAATTATGAGTCTAGAACACAATAACATTTTACATTACCTCATAATATCTTTTGCATGGTTTAAAAATAGGCTGAATTTTCCATAACTGAAACAACTATAAATGGAAGGAAGAGTATAATTGATTTGCTTCAGACTTTACCAAGAGTTGTTCTGCATTTTTGAAAATCACAATGCCCAATGGCCATGCTGCTTTTGGTATTTGGATCTTCAATACAACGTACCTTAATTTGTCAGCAGATATCAACTTCCTGTAAATTTCACATGTAGATACATTGACTGCTTCATTAGTTTTCTGGTATGGCTATTTCTGAGCATATTGGCATGCACATTCTTTTACTATAAATTCTATTTTTTTTCCTCCTTTATGTTATAGTCAGGGCATTTTTTTGGTTTTGTTTAAAAGTTGTAGTGTAGGTAGGTTACAATTTTTATGGATTTCATTTTAGGACTGTATAAATATATTGAAAAATATTTGCTATAGAAAAGGGTGAGCCTAATAGTTTGAGAACCACTGAGGTGGGAGACATGAGTATTTGGAATCAGTAAAGAGCAGAGTTATTTTTGCAAGAAAACTTAGAGTTATTGACTTTCCTTGAAGGGCTTATTGGCTATGAGGGCAATAGCACTGAGCCTGATGTGAAAGAGTTATTAAATCTTTTAAGAGACTATATTCTGCGTTAGGCACAGAATCAAGATATCTAACCCAATTTACCCAAGGAGTAGGGCTTTTCAGGTGACCTCCTTTTTTTAAATTTAAAGTTAATTTTTGTCCTCTTGGCTGGACAAAGTTGTCCTTTTCATTTGAGGAAATGACCTTGGCAGGAAAAAAAGAGAAAAAAACCCTTTGATTCAGGTTTTTTTTTTTTCCTTTTGGGAAAAATATCCCTTTGAAGGTAAAATAACTATGTGAGACATTCACATTGCAACCCAAAGGGCTCCTTGTTACTAATTGTTATGAGAAGGCCACCATCAGAGGGGCTTCAGACAAAATGCCCTAATCTACTGACTTTCTTGCATGACGATGTTCCTTATGTAACTCCAGGACTCTGCCCTTTCTGTACGAGAGATGTCTTACCACCTATTATTAACAATATTATATGCCAGTTAATCATACAAGATTGTTAATGAAGAGGTAAAAAAACTACACTTTGAGTCAGAGGGCGTAAGTGTTTTGTTCTAGACACTCAGGGTCATGCCATGTAGTGATATCTATTATGGTAATTAGGGAAAAATTATCCTTTTCTTCTTTTGGACCCTCTCTCTTGTGGAATCGTGCCCCCTCTCGCAGTGCTTTCCTGCACTGGACAGTGCTTGTCCAGGGACTTGCGTCTGTCTGCTCAGTCTCTGGTCTGGGTGATGGTTATTTGGAAGGGAGAGAAGTTGGGTGAGGAAAGTATCTCTGGATCTTCTTGGCAGGTCTCTACCCGAGCATAAGCTGATTAGTGTAATGATTCAGAGCCCAGTCTCTTGAACCAGTCAGCCAGGATTTCAGTTCTGGCTCCTGTTAAGAGTTGTCTGACTTAAATTCTCTGTCTCAGTTTCCTCATCTATAAAACAGGAATTATAATAATACTTAATCTGTGGGGTTGTTGTGATTATTAAATGTATTAATATGTATAAATGGGAAGCAGGGAGGAAGAACACCTGCTCTACCACACTTACAGATGTAAATGGAAGAACGTTCCTAGTTGGTGTTTTATTGCAGATTGGTTGAACCTAAATGATTTCTTTGATTTTGGATGGTGGGTCTAGAAGAACAGCTGGGTAAATGCAAAGTGGAGGGAGTCACCAACTTGGGCTTTGGATTCAGGAGTGTCACTCTTTTGCTCAAAAGCCATTGAAGTGTCCCTATTCCATTGAGAGTAAAAAACCAAAGACTGGATAATGTCCATGGGGTCTTGCCTCATGTGGACCCTTGTGACATCTCTGATCTTGTCATCGACTGCTTTCTCTGCACTGCAGCTAGCCAGACCAGCCTTCTTGCTCTACCTCTGACATGCCAGTTGTACTCATACCTTAGGGTCTTTGCTGTAGCTGAGCCCTGTGTCTAGAATGCTTTTCCCTTTGACATCAACATGGCTCACTCCTGCACCTCTTCCAAGTCTTTACTTAAATCTTACCTTCTCAGTAAGACCTGTCTGGATAACCCTATTTATTTATTTATTTAAAGATTTTATTTATTTATTTGACAGAGAGAGATCATGAGTAGGCAGAGAGGCAGGCAGAGAGAGAGAGAGGAGGAAGCAGGCTCCTGCTGAGCAGAGAGCCCGATGCGGGACTCGATCCCAGGACCCTGAGATCATGACCTGAGCCAAAGGCAGCGGCTTAACCCACTGAGCCACCCTGGCGCCCTGGATAACCCTATTTAATATTGAAACTTGCCTCCTGCCTCTACTCAGGCACTTCCATTCCCTTTACTGAGCTCTACTTTTTCCTCATAATGCCATTGATCTTCTAATATAATTTACTTAGGAATTATATTTATTGTTTCTGATCTCTCTTTCTCTACTAGAATAGTAACTTAAAAGGGCAGGGTATTGATTTTTCACTCACATCCTTAGAATCTTGAGTTCTTGGCACATAGGAGGTATGTACTCAATAAATATTTATGGAGTGAATGTATGATTCATCAATTGAGGCTAAGGACATTGCTGATCTAATCACACCACATTTTTCCTAACAAGAAAGAAGGGAGAATAGCTATTGAATGGCAGTTAACAATATCTGATGTGGATTTTAAAATGCCTGGTTGCACATTGGGGATAATTGGATTATGGACTAATTGAGGAGTATTTGAGTCTTTTCCCAAATCTGGTATGCAAATTAAGTGGGAGTTACATTTTATTTCCTGAACTTGCTTTATTTTTAACAAGAAGAAAATTGGTGTATTTTTATGGATTATATGGAAGTTGGGAGCCTTGAAATGGTTTTAGTCTTGCAGAGATGCCATATTCCTGGGGATGGAGTGATGTAGGAAATAATGTATAAAGACACCTGATTCCTGGCACAAAGGAAACACTCAGGAAATATCTGAATTTTGCCTAGGGCTATTCTTACCTTTAAAAGTAATCAGAGGAATATATAATAAAAATACATTCATATCAGAGAATCTCACTCTTGGAAAGGATTGGAATGATGTATATCCTCTTCAGGGCTCTTCACAGATGAGTAGAAAATGAATCAAGCACAAAAATCAGCACAAGTGAGCTAAAATTGCCTTCCTCTAAATTTTACTCTTTGGCATTCCAGAACAAATATATTTACTTTTATACCTAAGATCCTCTCAACTATTTGAAGATAGCAATTGTGTTTTCTTTTCCATAAGGTAAACACCCTCAGTTTCTTATCTAGCTTAGTTTTAAGATTCTTCACCATCCTGGCCACCCTGTTTCTAATGGAATACAACTTTACAATATAGTTTTATTTTATATTTATTATTATTATCTTTTGAGGAACAAAGGGTGTGGGGCAGAGGGAAAGGAAGAGTATCTTTTTTTTTTTTTTTAAAGATTTTTATTCATTTATTTGTCAGAGAGAGAAAGAGAGAGAGTCAGAGAGAGAAGGAGAGGGAGAGAACTAACACAAGGGGAAGAGGGGCAGGCAGAGGGAGAAGCAATCTTCCTGCTGAGCAAGGATCTCCATGCGAGACTTGATCCTAGGACCTGGGGGTCATGACCAGAACCTAAGGCAGATGCTTAACCAGCTGAGCCACCTAGGTGTCTCAGGAAGAGAGAGAATCTTGAGTAGGCTCCACACTCAGCACAGAGCCCAAAGCAGGGCTAGATCCCAAAGCAGGGCTAGATCCCAGGACCCTAGGATCATGACTTGGCCAGAGGGAGATGGTTAACTGAGTGAGACATCCAGGTACCCCTACAAAGTAGTTTGTAAAAGTCGGTAACCAGGGGCACTTGGGTGGCTCAGTCCATTAAGCATCTGCGTTTGGCTCATATGATGACTCCAGTGACCTGGGATTGAGCGCCACATCAGGTTCTCTGCTCGACAGGTAGTCTGTTTCTCCTGTTCTACTCCCCCAGCTTATGCTTGCTTGCTTTCTTTCTGTCAAATAAATATATAAAACTTTTAAAAAAAAGTCAATTTTCCCAGCACCAGGAATGAAACTGGACCATTCTCTTACACCATACACAAAGATAAACTCAAAATGAAAAGACCTCAATATGAGGCAGGAATCTATCAAAATTCTAGAGGAGAACGTAAGCAGTAACCTCTTCGACATCAGCCACAGTAACTTCTTTCAAGATATGTCTCCAAAGACAAAGGAAACAAAAGTGAAAATGAACTTTTGGGACTTCATCAAGATCAAAAGCTTCTGGACAGCAAGGGAAACAGTTAATAAAACAAAGAGGCAACCACGGAATGGGAAAAGATATTTGCAAATGACACTACAGACAAAGGGCTAATATCCAAGATCTATAAAAAACTCCTCAAACTCAACACACACAAAACAGATGACCACATCAAAAAATGGGCAGAAGAGATGAACAGGCATTTCTTCAAAGAAGGACATACAAATGGCTAACAGACACATGAAAAATTTTTTATCATCATAAGCCATCAGGGAGATTCAAATCAAAACCACATTGAGATCCACCTTACACTAGTTAGAATGGCCAAAATTAACAAGACAGGAAACAACGTGTGTTGGAGAGGATGTGGAGAAAGGGGAACCCTCTTACGCTGTTGGTGGGAATGCAAGTTGGTGCAGCCACTTTGGAGAACAGTGTGGAGATTCCTTAAGAAATAAAAAATAGAACTACCCTATGTCCCTGCAATTGCACTACTGGGTATTTACCCCAAAGATACAGATGTAGTGAAAAGAAGGGCCATCTGTACCCCAATGTTTATAGCAGCAATGGCCACAGTCACCAAACTGTGGGAAGAACAAAGATACCCTTCAATGGGTGAATAAATAAAGAAAATATGGTCCATATATACAATGGAGTATTATGCCTCCATCAGAAAGGATAAATACCCAACTTTTGTATCAACATGGACAGGACTGGAAGAGATTATGCTGAGTGAAATAAGTCAAGCAGAGAGAGTCAATTATCATATGGTTTCACTTACTTGTGGAGAATAAGGAATAACACGTAAGACATTGGGAGATGGAGAGGAGAAGTGAGTTGGGAAAAATTGGATGGGGAGACAAACCATGAGAGACTGTGGACTCTGAGAAACAAACTGAGGGTTTTGGAGGAGAATGGGGTGGAGGGTTGGGAGGGCCTGGTGATGGGTATTAAGGAGAGCACATATTGCATGGAGCACTGGGTGTAGTGCATAAACAATGAATTTTGGAACACTGAAAAGAAATAAAATAAAATAAAAAAATAGTAATAGCAGTTGGCCTATATTGAGACTTACAGTTGTTCCAGATATTATGATAAATAAATGCTTTACATTAAAAAAATTTAGTTTGAGGGACGCCTGGGTGGCTCAGTTGTTAAGCAGCTGCCTTCGGCTCAGGTCATGATCCCAGCGTCCTGGGATCGAGTCCCGCATCGGGCTCCTTGCTCAGCGGGGAGCCTGCTTCTCCCTCTGCCTCTGCCTGCCATTCTCTCTGCCTGTGCTCGCTCTCTCCCCGCACTCTCTCTGATAAATAAATAAAATCTTTAAAAAAAAATTTAGTTTGAAAATTTTCAGAGAAATCTAGCTCAGATAGATCTGATATCTCTAATGACTTCAGAATTGATTTGATGTTTCTATAAAAACTTCATGTAGGATTTTAGATTCTTCTTCTATTCATGTTTATTCATTTGCATTTTTATAAGCATTGCATTGGAACAAGAATCTTATTGTGAAACTCCTCTCTTCCCCACAAAAAAAGTCAGTGGCCAAAATAATTCACAGTGCTTCTAATTTTTTTTCTGATGATTTTATTTATTTGACAGGGATCACGAGTAGGCATAGAGGCAGGCAGAGAGAGAGAGAGGGAGGAAGCAGGTTCCCTGCTGAGCACAGAGCCTGATGTGGGGCTTGATCCTGGGACCCTGAGATCATGACCCAGGACCGTGTTTTCATGACTTGAGCCAAAGGCAGAGGCTTAACCCACTGAGACACCCAGGCACCCCACACAGTGTTTCTAATTGAGTCTGATAAAATGAAGTGCAAAGAGATCACTTACCAAAATGAATAAATATATAAACAGATTAGGTAAGTAATTAAGGGGAGGGGAGATATTGACTAACAACTAAAAGGTCAGAGGTAGGTCTACCTTCAGGTAGAGCTTGAGATCCAGGGATTCATTTATCATTTGAGCTCTGTGTTCATTGCTTAGCTCTGTTTTTCTTTGTGTTCTCTTCACTCCCAGAAGGGGTCTCAACATATTTCTTCTTAGAAGCTCCATGTTTACTTCTTACCAAATTAACTACTTGTCTCAGTGGTAAAGATAGAATTCTAGAGAAAAACTCACACTTAACAGGAAGAGAAAGACACACTGCTGATCGTCCAGAATGTGAATTTTTTCATAAAGTAAACAATTTTGGACTGCTATGACTTGCTAAATTGGTTTTTAGTGATGCTCCCTTTGAATGCATCACAGTGCTGCTTTATTTTGTGTCTTCCAGAATTCTTCCTGGAATTGATGTCAAATTCACGATTTGAAAGCTGTAGAACTATTTTTTCAAATTTGGGAAATTAAGATAACAGTTTCCTATCTTTTATCTTTTGGCCCTTTTCTAGTTCACACTGTTTTTTTTTTTTTTTTTCAGAGAGTAACAATAGTTCAACATTTATTGAGTACCACAAAATAGTACTTACTTCATTCATATTTACAAGTTCTTGGCTTCTGGGACCGGAATTCACTTAGCTTAAAAACTCAAATTCCTTTAAATGAACCAGTTAAATGGTACTTCTTATATGTCCACCTGCCTTGACTTTCTAGTTCTACATTAAAGAGCTTTTTAGTTTGGATCCCTGGTTTTAAGAAACGGAGAATCAGTCAGGTGAACTCCAGATTATGGAGAAGCTTACATGTAGCAGAGACAGAAAAGATCATAAGAGTAGAGAAGTGAATTTTATGGAGACTTTTGTCTGTGGGCAGGTCCGAAGCAGCAGCATTTCGAAGATCTTCTATCTACCATCACATCAGTTTTTGACTCTTTAAATTGATACTGTAACTCTTTCACTTGCTCTGTTTTTCTGAGTGTGTCTTTTTGTTTGTCTGTTTTTTTTAACAGGTTTGTTGAAGTATAACCTCCCTGCCTCCCCCTACTCTTGTCCCCACGTGTTGTCTGTCGCTCTAGATTCATTTGTGTTTCTTAGACTTTTATATAAATGGAGTCATAGTCTGCCCTTTTTTTTGGACTATCACTCAGGATACTTGTTTTGGGATTCATCCATATTATTTTGTGTATCACTAGTTCATTCTTTTTATTGCTGAGTGGCATTCCATTGCATATTTGTTTTACATTTTATTTATTCACATGTTGATGTACATGTGTGTTTCAGATATTGGCCATTACTAATAAAAGTGTTATGAGCACTTGTGTACAAGTCTTTCTATATATGAACACAGGCTTCTATTTCTCTTGTGTAAATAGATAGGAATGTAATGGCTGGATCATGTGGTAGGTGTAGACTTAACTTTTCAGGTAATTGTCAAACTGTTGCCAGAGTGGTTGTATAATTTCACTTTCTCACCAGAGGTATGTAAGAGTTCCAGTTACTTTATATTCTCTCCATCTCTTGCTGTGGTCAGTGTTTTAATTTTTTTGTTGTTCTAGGGTAGTGGCATTTCATTGTCATTTAATTTATGTTTCTTTAACAACTAATGTTGTTGAACATGTCATGTGCTTATTTGCCGTTAATATATCTTCTTTGGTGAAGTGCCTATTAAAATGTTTTGTCCATATTTTCTTAGACTATTTATTTCTTTATTTAGTTTTAAGAATTCTTTATATAGCTTAGTTACAAGTCCTTTATCAGACATGTGATTTGCAAATATCTTTTCTCAGTTTTCTTTTTGATCTGTGGGTTACTTGGAAGAGTGTTACTTAGTTTTCAAATATTTGGGGGTATTCCACTTATCTGTTATTAATTTATAATTTATTTCCTTTGTGGTCAGAGAATGTACTTTGTATGAATTGAATACATGTATCAGTTTTGATTATTTTTTCCTTATTATAGGCTATATTTTCTTACTTTATTTTGCATGCTAGGTAATTACTAATTGACATCAGACATTATGAGTTTTAACTTCTTGGGTTTGAGATATTTTTATATTCCTATAAATATTCTTAAATTTTGTTCTGTTTTTCTGTTTGTTTTCCAGTTGTATTTCTTGGAAACACTTTGATCCTCATGGGTCCTGCTTTTAATCTTTGTTAGATAGGAACAGAGTAGAGTTCAATCTAGGGCTACATTTTCCCAACTACTCAGAAGGGAAGACCCTTCTGAGCACTCTCCTTGATGCTGTATGAATTATGAGTTGTTTTTTTGTTTGTTTGTTTATTTGTTTGTTTTTAAGTGTAGCTGGTAGAAAAAGGCATTGTTCCTGGGCAGGTGTGAGCACCAGGTATTGTTACTGTGATGGCTAATTTTATGTGTCAACTTGGCTGGGCCATGTTTGGTCAAAGATAATTCTGAATGTTGCTGTGAAGCTGGATTTTGGATGAGATTGACATTTAAATTAGTAGACTTTTAGTAAAGAAAATTGTCCTCCAGGGCGCCTGGGTGGCTCAGTGGGTTAAGCCGCTGCCTTCGGCTTAGGTCATGATCTCAGGGTCCTGGGATCGAGTCCCGCATCGGGCTCTCTGCTCAGCAGAGAACCTGCTTCCTCCTCTCTCTCTCTCTGCCTGCCTCTCTGCCTCCTTGTTGTTTGATGTCTGTCAAATTAAAAAAAAAAGAAAATTGTCCTCCATAATGTGGATAAGCCTCATCTAGTTGGTTGAAGGCCTTGATAAAACAAGGACTGACTTCTGGGACAAGGATTCTTCCAGGAGATTTCCTTGAAGGACTCAAACTGCAAATCTTTCCTGGTTCTCCAGCTTGCTGGCCTACCCTGAAGACTTTAGATTTACTTCTACAGCTGCTTATGTCAATTCCTTGAAATAAAGCTCTCACTCTGTATATTCATGTCCTATTAGTTCTGTTTCTCTGGAGTACCTTAACTGTTACTTCTAATTTCTAGTGTGTCTCTTTTCAGCTTTAGGTAGCTTCCTCACACACATGCTCTGATCAGTACTCCTCTAAAGAGGAGAATCCTCTTTAGATATCCAGAATTATCAATCTGTTTAACTTTCTTTCTCTGGTACGTCTCATGTGAGGCCTTGCTGACTTGGTCCACCTCTATCCCTAGCCCTGTCTCTTCACCTCACAGAATCTGCCAGGCTTCACTTTTGTTCCCCATTCTTGAGTGTCTGGAAATGCTCTTGAGGCATGAAGCTGGGGGCAGTGATTGAGCTCAGCTTGTTTCTTTCCCATCTTTTAGGGTTTAGTGTCTCTCATTGCCTGATGTCCAGTATCCTGAAAAATCATTGTTTAATATATTTATCTGGATTTTTGGTTCTTTCAGATGGGAGGATAATCTGGTCCTGTTTTCTCGTCTTGACCAGAAGTTAAAGTTCTTAGTTGTATCTTCCTGCATCTTCTTCTTTCATTAATATGGCTTCCTTTCTTTCTGTGGTAGATGTATATTTATTAATTGCTTTTGCTTGTTTGTTTCAGTTTCCTTGAAGCTATGATTTACTGATCTTTCTTCTTGTCTTTCTGCATGCATCTTTTTAGCTTCAGTTTTTGCAGATGGTTTATAGATGAGATACTTCTGTGTTAAACGCCCTGACTGAACTACCTGGACATTGTTGAATAGGTTCTGTGATACAAAACAAGACTAACTGGATTGCCCCATCTGTAGTGAGATGCTGGACAATTTGTCCTAGACAAGACAAATCCTATGCAGAACAAAGCCTGCTTTTATTTTATAGAAAGAAAATAGTAGACAAATAATTCAATTTGCCTTTGTCACATTTTATGCCTTCCTACCATACTAGAGTGTAAGCCCCTTGAGAGCAGAGACAGTGTGTCATTATCACTGCATTTCGATCATCTATTGTAATACCTGGTACTTTATATCTATTCTCATATCTAGAAAATGAATAAATGTATATCCTTTGCCCCCAACAGTTCCTATCATTGTTTTTCCTGCTGAGAACAAAGCTCAACAAAGTCCTTCTTGTTTTCCTCAGCTATTCTTATAATTATATGCCATTCTTGTTTTCCATGACTGTTTATACCATAAATTTCACCTTAGGACATAGTTGTTTGGGACTGCTCCACCACCTAAAAGAAACTAAGGGTTAGGGCATTAAGAGGGAGATTCTTGAGAAGACTTTAGCTCTGAAACACTTATCCAGTGTGTGCTGAACTATGTCTTTGCAGAACTGTCAAATTGTTGTGATCCTACTGTCCTTGTAGAGTATAATCTCTGTTGATTTGTAGTTTCTAAGTGACATAGTTAGGCTTGTCAGTTTTCATCTCCACCTAAAACAAATCATGACAACAATGTGTGGGATAAACCCTAGCCTAAATTTGTTCTTAGTAGACATGAATAGTTTCTGATTCTAAACCCCTAAACAAGATTCTAAACTTGTCAAATAATGCTTTGACAAGTAAGAACTGTGGGTATTACATTCAAAGTAACACCAGCATTTTTCACAGAACTAGAAAATCTATCCTAAAATTTGTATAGAATCAGAAAATATCCCAAATAGTCTAAGTAATGTTGAGAAAGAAAAGCAAAGCAGGAGGTCTCACAATCCCAGACTTCAATCTGTATTACAAAGCTGTAATCATCAAGACAGTATGGTACTGGCACAAAAACAGACACATAAATCAATGGAACAGAATAGAGAACCCAGAAATGGACCCACAACTATATGGTCAACTAATCTTCAACAAAGCAGGAAAGAATAGCCATAGAAAAAAGACAGTGTCTTCAACAAATGGTGTTGGGAGAACTGGACAAAAACACACAAAGGAATGAAACTGGACCACTTACACATACTCAAAAATAAACTCAAAATAGATGAAAGGTCTAAATATAAGATAGGAAACCATCAAAATCCTAGAGGAGAACACAGGCAGCAACCTCTTTGACCTTGACTGCAGCAATTTCTTATTAGACACATCTCCAGAGGCAAGGGAAACAAAAGCAAAGATGAACCCTTGGGACCTCATCAAAATAAAAACTTCTGCATAACAAAGGGAACAATCAACAAAATGAAAAGGCAACTGACAGAATGGGAGAAGACATTTGCACATGACATATTGGATAAAGGGTTGGTATCTAGAATCTATAAAGAACTCATCAAAATCAACACCCAAAAAATAAATAATCCAGTTACAAAATTGGCAGAAGACATGAACAGACATTTCTTTAAAGAAGATACACAAGTGGTTAATAGACACGTGAAAAAATGGTCATCATTAGGGAAATACAAATCAAAACCACAATGAGATCACATCACATCTGTCAGAATGACTAAAATTAACAACTCTGGAAACAAAGATGTTGGCAAGAATGTGGAGAAAGGGGAGCCCATTTGCACCATTAGTGAGATTGCAAACTAGTGCAGCCACTCTGGAAAACAGTATGGAGGTTCCTCAAAAACTTAAAAATAGAACTACTCCATGACCCAGCAATTGTCCTACCAGGCATTTATCCAAAGGATACAAAAATGCTGATTCAAAGGGACACCTACACCCCGATGTTTATAGCAACACTATCAATAACAGCTAAATTATGGGAAGAGCCCAAATGTCCATCGACTGGTGAATGGATAAAGATGTGCTTTATATATACAAGGGGATGTTACTCAGGAATCAAAAAGAATGAAATCTTGCCATTTGCAACAATGATAGTGGTTAGAACTAGAGTGTATTATGCTAAGCAAAATAATTCATTCAGAGAAAGAAAATTTCATTCATATGTGGAATTTAAGAACCAAAACAGATGAACATAGTGGAAGGGAAAGAAAAATAAGATAAGAAAAAAACGGAGAGGGAGGTGGGGTGCCTGGGTGACTCAGTAGGTTATGCCTCCAACTCTTGGTTTAAAGCTCAGATCATGATCTCAGGATTGGAGATCAGCGAAGAATCTGATTGCAATTCTTTCCCCTTCCTCTTCCTCCACCTCTACTCCTCCACTCAGCACGAACATGTACACAGGTGAATGAGTGCACTTTCTAGATAAATAAATAAATAAAATCTTAAACAAACAAACAAACAAACAAAATCAAACCAGAGAGGAAGGCAAACCATAGTAGATTCTGAACTGGATTCTGAACTGAATAGTTCTGAACCGAATAGATTCTGCTGGATGGGAGGGGGTGGGAGAATGGGGTTTGTGATTGATGGGCATTATGGAGGGCACTTGTTGGAATGAGCCCAGGGTATTGTAAGTGATGAGTCACTAAATTCTACTCCTGAAACCCAGGCTATACTATATGTTAACTAATTTAAATAAGTTACAATAGAGAGAAATAGGAAAAAAATGACACTAAGGAATCCAGTATTCAAATCTAGATAGTGGGATATTTTATAAAACTGATCTTATTTCCTCAAAAAGTCAATGACATGGGGAGAAATAAAGAAAGACTGGCAGTTAAGGGACATAGCTGCCAAATGAGATGAATAGAATCTCTTTGAATCCTGATTATTAATAACAAAAAGAAGCATATTTTTAGATTTTCAGAGGAATTTGAATATAGCCTGGGTATTAGTCACTGTCAATAAATTATGGTTAATTTTTGTTAGGTGAAAAAAAACTGTACATTGAGTAATGTTATCCACTTAAATGTTTTCTAAATATTCATACCCTTGACACAAATTAACTCCTTTTATTTGTGAAGCACTTAGCACAGAGTCTGGCACAAAATGAGTGTCTGGTATATGTTAGCTATTATCATTGTTGCTGTCAAAGTATTTTCCTTTTTCATATTTCTTTTCTAGGTTTATCATGGTTCTTTGATACTGTATTATACGCAAATGAAAAGATCTGTGAAAAAACACTTGACTTGTGCTTTTTGTTCCATGCTTCCAGTTCCCATATATATTTTCTAGTGTGAAGGCTGGTGTCAGTACTGTTATAGTTAGTATTGCAGCCCTTACACACTTTGTACCATCTCCATCCCAAACTATTCCTCTCTCATTTGTCTCAACATGGTCAGTTGGGTGATGTAGCTTCCTCAGGTACCTATAGTCCATCTCAACTGAGATTTAGAAGATGGAAGGAAAGAAGCCATTATTTTTATATCAGGCCTATCTATAGTCATTAGCAGTTGGCAGATGTTGAGTTTTGCTCATGGTGGTTGAATATTGTCCTGGGGTTGTTGGTGTTGGCTCCCACCATCAACAGCAACTTTCTAAAGTTTGCTTATTTTGTTGCTGTAGGTGTCTGACTTCCCTGTACTTGGAGATGTCTAGAATTGACATTCCTGACAAAGCTGATCCCCAGCCTTCCACTAGTAGTAAAACCCTCTATCTCCCTATATTAAACTTTTTCCTACTAAAAAATCTAGTGTGGCTTCTGTTTTTATGACTAAATCCTACATTACAAAGGATAGTAAAAATCCCCAGCACTTACTTCTTTCTTTTTTCCTTCCTTCCTTTATCCTTCCTTCCTTCTTTCCTCCCTTCCTTCCTTCCTTCCTTCCTTCCTTCCTTCCTTCCTTCCTTCCTTCTTTCTTTTTTAGGTAGGTTCTACACCTAGTATGGAGCCCAGTGTGGGGCTTGAACTCATGATCACAAAATCAAGAACTGAGCTGAGATGAAGAGTTGGATGCTCAACTGATTGAGTTACCTATGCCCCCACCTTTTTTTTTTGCATTTTGAAAAAAATTGTAATAGTTCTGGAGATATTGCAGTATTGGGATAATTACTCCTCTGACAATGGAGGGTCTAGATTGACAGACCCTGGTTATGCTGGACTGTGATGAAGGACAAGGCATTTCATTTATGTTCAGTGTTACAAAGGTTTGGGATATAAAATTTTCAACCTGAGCCTTGGGACCTACTCACTCAGAGATAGGTCCTGCCTCTTGCTTTCTCTGCAAAATTTAATTCCAACTGTAGGGAACATTTATTTCTTGAGAAAGGTCAATCCTCACACCATCTTTCCACATGGATAGAGATTATGGAATAATTTTTGGCTAATACAGTATACCAAATATGAAAAAAAAGCATTTCACTCTGAAAAACAGAAATATAATGTAAATTAAAATAATTTAAATTAAAAAGATGGAGCCAGGCTTAAAATAATGGAAATCTTCAGGTGCAAGAAATGCAGAGGAAATATAAAGCTAAAGTGGCAATGGGTTGTAAAACTGAAATAGAACTTGAGGTTGTTAGATCTGGTAAAGTCCTTTTGGGCCACAGTCTGGAATTTTAACACTTATTCAAAGTCAGGGAATGAGGTCTCAGGACTGTACAAGATAGGGAACTGGAACTGAGACTGCTGCATGGAGCTGGAAATCTTGTAGAACTGTGCCCAGCCCATTGAATGGGGATGGGACAAATGTGACTCACCAAATGGGAGTAACATCCTGATTTATCATTCTGGTGGCATGCCAAGTTGAAAAATTAACATATACATTGATTTAAAAACTGAATTTCAGCAGAGGCAAATGGGAAATTGTTCTCTAGAGATGATCACAGATCATACATGGGACTCCCACAGAAACAACCCTGCTAAAGAGAAAAGAAATGGCAAATCCTATAAGGAAAGGAATCACCCAGGAGGGGAACCAGCAGATACAACTAATAAGAAAGAAACTGGAGGTAATAGAATTATCTAAAATAGACTTTATACTTAGTATATTTAACATTTTTAAGGAGAAGAAACAAGGAATGAAGCTAATAGAAGAACAAGAGAGTATGAAAAATGAACCAAGAGATTAGAAAAAGAATTAAGTAGAACTTTCAGAAATATGAGACAGTAGAATGAAAATTTAGTAGTAGGTTAGACATAGTTGACTATAACATTAATAAATTGGAAGATAGATTTGAGAAAATCACTCAATATAGTATATAAAGAGAAAATCTGAGAGAAATTAAACTGAAAACTTCCTGCATGTATCTAATAAGATCAAGCGGAAGAGAATAGAGAAAATGAGAAAGAGGCAAGATCTGAAGAGATGTAACTAATAATTTCTAGAATTGAAAAAAATGAATTTTCAGATTAAAGGAGACTATTAGTCTTGTTCAAGGAAAATAAAGCCAAATTTCTATCTGGAAGCATTGTGGAGCATCTGTAGATCAAGGATAAAGAAATTTTCTCTCTCTTCCAGAGAGGAGAAATAGAGAGTACTTATTAAAGGCAATTAAACTGAGAGTGACTTCTCCTCAGCATTAATAGATGCCAGAAGGAAATGGAATGTCATCTTTAAAATGTTAGTGGAAGATAACTTAATAGATGCCAACTTATGATTCTATATATTCAACTAAACTTTAAGCTGACAGATTGTTGGAGAATAAGTACCTGTCTCAAAAACTTAATCCAGAAATTAAATTAAAGCATTTTGATTTCATGGTTTCATCTGGAGATTTGTTTAGCTAAGGAGTACCAACAAAGGATAGATGGATTTTTAATGGCTTTTGTTTCTTAGGTGTTTCTTATTCATTTGTAAACCCCAGGATGAAAGTAAGAGGATGAACAGAAGCAATTCCTTACAATAATGTAAATTGTTGTCTTTACTGTGGACAGAGGAACAGATTATATACACAGGGAAAACCATTAGAGTTATTTTGTCTAGGTTTGGGCTATATTTACTCTGAGGCTTAATATTTGTCATTGGGAAGTGAATATATATGCTTTTGAGCCAGTAATTAACCACTGGATGATCAGAAAGTATAAGAAGGCACAATCGCCTCTCACAGTTGTGGGAAGACCCACAAAGCCAGGTGTTAGCTGCCAAAACCTACCTTGAATGGCTGTAAAGTAGTCCCCAGTGATGATATTCTAGTTTGAATAACTCAGATTTAGGGAAATATTCTCTTGAGTGATTACTATATCTTACAGTTTACTCAGAGCTGGGGTGGATGGAAAATTGGAAGGATGTACCCTAGAACAAGAACAATTCATTTTTTTTTTTGGACATTTTCTCCTATTGTTTAGCTATTTTCACAACCTCGTTGTTCTTATTGGGATTGGGTGAGGACATTGTAATATTATGGAAACTATTTGTTCTGTGTCTTGGGGGGACCTTGGGAGGAGACATGATTTTTGGAAGTTGGTGGAATGGGACATTCTGACAATGGACGTTTCATGGAAGGATAAGAGGGAAGAGAGCAGGGAGGACCCCATACAAATACAACTGCTAGAGTATGGTTTTATATTTTTTATTTTTATTTTCTCATTCTTTTAAAAAATGTTTTCCCTATTTATTTTTATTTATTTTATATTTTTTATTAACATATAATGTATTATTTGTTTCAGGGGTACAGGTCTGTGATTCACCAGTCTTAACACAATTCACAGCACTCACCATAGCACATACCCTCCCCAGTGTCTATCACCCAACCACCCTATCCCTCTTACCCCCACCCCTCTAGCAACCCTCAGTTTGTTTCCCGAGATTAAGAGTCTCTTATGGTTTGTCTCCCTCTCTGGTTTCATCTTGTTTCATTTTTCCCTCGCTTCCCTTATGATCTTATGTCTTGTTTCTCAAATTCCTCATATCAGTGAGATCATATGATACTTGTCTTTCCCTGTTTGACTTATTTTGCTTAGCATAATACCCTCTAGTTCCATCCAGGTTGTTGCAAATTGTAAGATTTCAGTTTTTTGATGGCTGCACAATATTCCATCACACACACACACACACACACACACACACACACACACACATCTCACATCTTCTTTATTCATTCATTTATTGATGGACTAGATTATGCTTTTAAAAAGATGGTGAGAACAACAAGACCAATTCTTAACAGTGTGGAGGGTAAGGTTATCCAAAAGTAGATGGAGAGTCCTAATCTAGGGGTTTTTTGAGGACAAGGAAATGAGATTAGAAACGAGGATGTAACCAACAGACAGCACTGTGAAGAGTTTTAACTTTTTTGCTTTCCCTTTGGATTTTAATGGCAGTCTTATCTACCATGTGGTTAAAAAAAATTACCCTCCACATTGTAATTTCCTTTGGCTATATCTAACCTGTTAATAAAGTCTGATTTATCAGTATAGTAGAAAATCCAGGGATAGGACAGTGAAAGGATGTGCAGCTTGCCCCACAGTCAGTCATCTCTTCCGGAGACTCACTGAAAACAGTAGCATTCTATGTAGGAGGCCTGCAATCCAGCACTGGTCTGCACTAGGCTTAGAGTAGAGAGGGGCAACACCTGCTGTGTAGCATGAGTGGTTGCTAAGTGAATGGCTTGGCTCACAGATGAAGAAAGTGGCTCTGAAGGGCCATTAAACTCTTTTTTAAAAAAAAAGATTTTATTTATTTATTTGACAGAGAGAGCAAGAGAGCACAAGCAGAGAGAGCAGCAGAGGTTGAGGGAGAAGCGGGCTCTCCACTGAGCAGGGAGCCTGATGCGGGGTTCAATCCGAGGACCCTGGCATCATGACCTGATCTGAAGGCAGTTGCTTAACCAACTGAGCCACCAGGTGCCCCAGGGCCATTAAACTCTTACAATGATAATTCTTTTCATCCCCCCCAAAAGTAAAAAAAACAGGAGAACAAAAAACAAAACACAACAGCTACCACCACCACCACCACTACCACCACCACCAAAAAAACACCTTACAGTCTTACCAACTTAACATAACTTTTCTTGTATTTGCATATTATATTTCACTTCTGGACCACTGGTGTCTGTATTCCTACTAAGATGTAATCACATTGTTCACGCCATTTTGCCTTTTGTGTGAGCCTGGGTTTGAAATTTTAGGTTTATCAGTTACGAGCAGTGTGGCACTAAACAAACAAAATACATGTAACTTCTTGAGACTTTTGTTTCTTTCTTTCTTCTTCTTCTTCTTCTTCTTTTTTTTAATGGGCGTAATTAGAGATCCCATAATTGCTGGGGAAAGTAAACAAATGCAAGCCCTGAAAGTAAACAAATGCAGCCTTGTTAAAGGTAGAGCTAGTAACTTACTTGTACAACTGTAAAGAGGGTTCTGGAGTGGAGGTTCATGGTCCTCTGCAGATATGCTTCAGAGGGATTTGACTGAGTTCATTGACCAGAGAATGTTCCCTCAGGTAGTGAAGTTTGAACTGAAATCTGAAGGACAGGAGGTGTTAGAGATAAAGAGGTGAAGAAGAATGTCCTGGTCCAGGCAACAGCATAGGTGAAGGGCCTATGTGGAATGGAGCAGGCAGTCTGGGTATATCTGACGCCACTGTGCTTGGACAGTAGAGAGAGTGGGTGCGAGAAGCAGATTGGCATGGCACTGTAGGGCCAGAAAGAGCAGAGCCTGGCAAGAACCACCTGGCTATGGGGAGAGAATTGAGGGGCCAGTGTGCAAGTAGGTAGGCCAGCAAAGAGCTCTTGTACTGCTCCCTAGCCAGAAGAAGAGGTGCCATGGTGGAAATGATAAAGTTGGAGAAGAGTGAATGGATTCAAGAGGTATTTAGGAAGTAAACCCTCAGGAGTTGGTGGTGGATTAATTAAAGGGGATGAAGGGTAACAGCTTAATGAAATCCTCTTGTGACAGAATCAGATTGCTCTAAAATGGCAGACATGGTTTTACCACCTAAACAATAAATAGTTTCCTTTGAAGAAGGTGGCTTTTGGAAAAGAATGAATTGAGCATATATGGACATTAAATTTTCTTTCATTTTTTAAAAAATGATTTCATTTATTTATTTGACAGAGAGAGAGGGAACACAAGCAGGGGGAGTGGGAGAGGGAGAAGCAGGCTTCCCACCGAGCAGGGAGCCCAACGTGGAGCCCAGGACCCCAGGATCATGACCTGAGCTGAAAGTAGATGCTTCCCCCCCCCTCCGATTACAATAAGAAAGTAGGTGCTTAATAAAAGAGCCACCCAGGTATCCCTAGACATTAAATTTTCTGATATAGTTGCAAAAGTTATTTTAAAAACACATCAAGCCATAGCTTCAGAATATGTAAAGTACTGCTTTAAAAAGTCACATATGGATTCAAGCCTGTTATTTTCAGAATTAAGGTTTTATCAAATGATAATTTATATAGGTGGGAAAAATGAATAGAAGTGACATTTCTGAAAATGTTTGATTTAAATAAAAACCACTTTAATTGGTGCAGGTCTGGAAGGGATATCTTGTTTAGAGCCAGTCACAATGTATTGGGAAAGGTATGTTAGGGATAATGTTTTTTTTGATAGAGGACTGACTTGATAAGGGACATAGAGATATTATGTATTTTGATTCACTTAGCAAGTATTTTTGGGGGGGTTTAGGTATGACTGTGTTCACCCGATATGATTGCACTTGGCGCAATGTAGTTCTAACGCGGACCAAGAGATATACTCAAAAGATAAAATGTAGTGTATTTTTTTTTACAAAATGATTCACAACATCCTTGAAAATACCAAGTTTTCCAGCTCCCTTAAAATAGGCAATTTATGAACACAAATATTTTACACACATTTCAGGAACATTCTGTAATGTAAGCCTCATGGTTCCAGATATCATCAGTAAGTTAATGACTCCTACACTGAAATCTCTAGACCAGATGATTCCCCTTAATTTGACATTTGTACGTCCTCTTATTAGCAGATATTTTCTAGTTCTTCCTAGAAGCTCCTCAGTCATGGATAAACAGTGGTGAACAAAATAGCAAGGTTCCTATCCTCATGGGTTTAGTGTAGGAGAGTGTTAAGCAAGTAATCTCACACAGGAATGTATCTTTCTAAAGAGTGGCCAGTGCTTTGGTGGAAGAGAGGTGTAGGGCAAGACAGTGTAGGAGATGGCGTCACGCTCAGCGGTCAGGAAAGGACTTGCCAAGAAGCTAACACTCTTAGGCTGCGACCCAGAGAATAAGGAGGCAGCCAAGCGAGGATTCTGTTGGGGAAACTGAGGCAGATGGAGTAGAAGAGCTGGCACATTTGAGGGACCAAAGGAAGGTCAGTGTGACTAGAATGCTTGAGTAAGTGGATTTGTGGACATTTAAAAAAAATGCTGACAATAAATCAAGGCAGTCAGATAGTGGGGAAGGGGTAATAGGGAGAGGAGGCAAATCAGAGGTGACTTGACACTACATTAGGGAGCCAGATTTATAATAAAATTCTGGGTCTTTCTAAAACATCACCCCGCCATGTAAGTTTGGTATGGCTATCTGTCTCTTGATCAAGGAAATGGTTAAATACTTTCCCTAGGTAAGTATTCGAAGATTATCTGAAAGTAAAAATGCTTTCTCTGATTAATCTTGCTCAGTCATCTGATTGTAGGAGAACATTTTGTGTTGCACAGTTTATTTGAGTGCTAGTCACTTCTGGCCTGGGTTATTTAATATTCTGGACTAATGAGACAGTTTGTGTGCTTGAAAAAGCAGAGTGGGAAAAATGATTTCGCTTTTATAATGAACTTAGGTCTTATGTAGTATTCTTTTGTTTGTATAGTATTAGGTTTTTTAAAAGAATCCGTGTTCTTGCTTATGAAGGTCGATCTGATTTTCCTAATAATTTAAAATCTTTCTCTGATTCATTAGCATGTTGTACCCTCATTAATTTAATTCATCCAGAGTTAACAGTGTTTTGCCTTGCTATGCCTATCTTAACTATTATCAAATTCCTTTGACCAAAGGGTTTTCCCCCTTATTTACCAAGTCTTACTCTTTTTTTAGTCTTAGTGTCTTCAATTTGAAGATATATTTTTATTGTTTTGAGAGTATTAGGTATACATGGTAGAACCCAGTTTTTATGGCCACTGTACTATGACTTAGTGGTATAGGGGAAACGGACATGGGTAGACAGACATGAGTGTGAATCCCAACCTTGCTGTTTACCAAGCCATGTCATCTTTGGTTAGTTACATAAAATTTCAAATCTTACTTCTCTCATTTGTGGAATGGAGATAATTCTTCTTCACGGAACCCATAGAACAGGGTAAAATGGGATGTATGTAAAGGGTGCCTATCCCTTGGCAGGTGCTCAACTGTGTATGTGGTCTTCAGCAAATCAGATGGCCCCCTTAGAACTGTATTTCAAATAGCTCAGGTAGATGTGCACTGGTTCATCTGTGTTCTTCTCCCCAGTTCCTTTGTGTCCAAGGACACACTTATTTCTCTCTTAGAATAGAAGGAAGGGCTTCTGGGTAGCATATGGCTGGCTGTGGCTAGAAGGAACTGCAGAATATCACACTATCTTGATCCAAAGGCTCTGCAGCTGGGGTGGGCAACTAAGGGAGGTCTAGACCAGCATTTAAGTAAAAGGTCCTAGCCTTGGGAAAGAAAGCGTGGTTGGAAACTAAATGCAAATGTGCAATCCAGGGCTATAGTCAAGAAGTCAGGTCATCCATTCCAAAAACCCTGATTGAGAAACTGTCATATGTTAGGGCCTATGCAAGCCTTATGTTCACCAAAGTGAACAGAGCATGGTGTCCCAGGGTCTTATGATGTAGAAGGGGAGCACCTCAGATACATTACAGTGTGGAAACTGTTGTTATCATAGTGCTAAGCCGGGAAAGTGTGCAGGATCTGAGATTTTGAAGGAGAGAGGATCGTTCTATATTTCTGGGAGAGAGATGGGAGACCAATTGTTTCAGAAACCCACACCTGAGGCAAGAAGGAAATCGGAAGTTTAACAATTAATAACAAGGATAGGAGGGTAAATTGTGGGTCAAGTAGTGAAGAATAGGCTCTGAATTACTGTGTTTCTGGTCCTTAAGGGAGCCAAGCAGGCAAGGCAATGAGATTGGTTCTGACAATCATTGGGGGATGCTCCCTGGAGGGTCCAATGCTGCTCAGAGAACAGAGACTCCACCTGATCCACCACGGGACTGAAATCTTGACCTTGTTTTTATGAGCTTGAAGGGGAAATGGCTTAAACGGGTATGTAACTTCCGTTGGATGTAGTCTAGATCAGGATAAGATTTACCTACAGACTAATAAAAATTTCTGCTCATTTTATGGGATGAGAGAAATGTCAGTGAACTATTTACTTTTTATCCTGGAGATTCTAGTAGACTTCTATGTTTGGGGACATTTTTGAAAATTGGCTGAGTGTTATAAATCTTAAATGGAAATCTCACCAGAGACTTTTTTCTTTTGGTGGTGGTGGTTGGGGGCTCAGAGGCTGTGTACATAAGTTTATTCTGTTGCCTGGCAATGTCTGCTCTACAGACGTAGCGTGAACCTGCCTCCAGACGCCGAGATATATATTGGACAGTCCATAGCTCATCTATGGGAGCCAGGAGATCTGTCTTTTGTTCAGTTCTGGTTATTGTCATTCCATTTATCTCCTTTTCTTTAAAATGCATTCTCAGGAGATCCAGCTCTGTGATTATCTGGGGGAAGATTCTGCTGAGAAAGATTTGCTGGAGAGACTCGATGTATTTACTGTTGTTCTCTGCAGCCAAGGTTAGTCAGGTTGAGTTCCTAGTAAGTCATTTAAGAATAAGCAGTAACACTACCTCACATTTACATTATGATTACAGAATAACAGTGTTCCAAAATTTTCTTGGATGTTGTAATTCTGGGAAAGTGAGGATTTATATGGGAAAGACTTTAGTTCTAATTACAGTGTATTCCTGTGGTTCCTACAGCTCCCTGTTCCTACAGTTCTTATATATAAATAACTAAGTCTGGAAAATTATTTGCACAGTGAGGCAGAAGCTACTTATTTGTTAAATTATTAAAATCTGTGAATGTAATCTAAAAATCACAAGGGTATTTAAAAGTCAGCATCTGAATATATTTTTCCTTTCTGATTGCTGCACAGAGAATTCTGTTACCAGGTTTGTTGTTTGAAGACCCCGTGTTTCAGAGCAATTTGTCAAGCAGCAATAGATAACTGAAACAGTGGGTCAAATACCTTCTGGTTCATGAAGGGGCACTGGGACCTTGCAGAAGAATTTAGTCTCAACTGGGCCCTCTAGCAAGCTAGGAATGGTTCCTCCTTCCCTCCCCCCCGTTATCCCTTTCCTTCCTGTGTACATAGGTTTATTCTGTTGCCTGGCAATGTCTGCTCTACCTACCTTCCTTCCTTCCTTCCTTCCACAGAGGGAGAGAGCCAGAGAGCAAAAGTGGGGGGAATGGCAGAGCAAGAAGGAGAAGCAGGCTTCCCACTGAGCAGAGAGCATGTCATGGGGGCTCGATCCAAGGACCCTGGGCTCAGGGAACTGAGCTGAAGGCAGACACTTAACCACCTGAGCCACCAAGGAGCCCCAACTAGGAGTGGTTTCTTAGAACGTGAATAGTTATCAGCAGTGGAGGACCCTAGGGGTCTTTGCTATGATTCTTTTATTAGGGCTTGCCAGAGACTCCAGAACATATCTTTGTTAACCATAGATACTTGGTGGTCCCCTGGGTTTACTGGTAATGAGCAATGAAGAGAGGGTGGAATGCATCAAAGCTAGAACCTCCTGCAAGGTCCTTTTTTAAATCTAACTATGCTCACCTGGCTATACATTATATCTCCAGAAGTTAATTTTTTTTTTATAACTGGAATTCTTTACGTTTTGAGTCCCTTTACCCATTTTGCCCACCCCACTCCCCACCTCTGACAACCATCTATCTATTTTCTGTATCTGTGCATTTTTTTTTTCATTTCATTTTTAGGTTCCACATATAAGTGAGATCTGCAGTATTTGTGTTTCTCTGTCTGACATTTTACTTAGCACAATGCCTTCAGGGTCTATCCATGTTGTCACAAATGTCAGGATTTTCTTCCTTTTTTATGGCTGAATGATATTCCATTGTATATAGCTGTATCACATTTTCTTTTGCCCCTCATCCATCTGTGGAGACTTAGGTTATTTCCATGTCTTGGCTATTGTAAGTGATGCTGCAGGGAACATGGGGGTACAGATGTCTTTCATTTTCTTCAGATAAATACTCAGATGTGGGGGGCATCTTGGTGGCTCAATGGGTTGGGCCTCTACCTTCGGCTCAGGTCATGTTCTCAGGGTCCTGAGATCCAGCCCCGCATCGGGCTCTCTGCTCAGCGGGGAGCCTGCTTCCCCCTCTCTCTCTGCCTGCCTCTCTGCCTACTTGTGATCTCTCTCTCTGTCAAATAAATAATTAAATAATCTTAAAAAAAAAACACAAAACACTCAGAAGTGGAATTGCTGGATCATGTTGTGGTTTTGCTTTTAATTTTGGGAGGAAACCTGCATAGTGTTTTCTGTAGTAGCTGCTGAAGAGACTTATTTAGCTCTGGGCCCCACTCAAAACAAGAAGCGTTAGGCCTAATTGATGAAAAGGTTAGAGAAGGACATCCAAATGTGGTATCAGTTTCTCGATCTCCAAACAATGCTGAATTGCTCTCTCAGGCTAAAAATTTATACTCCCACTGGCAGTTTTATAAAAAATCTCCATTCTTTTGCATCTTTTTATAAAGATTTTATTTATTATTTGAGAGGGAGAGAGAGTGCATGTGCATACAAGTGCACACTCAAGCACAAGCTGGGGAGGGGTGGGGGGGCAGGGAAGAAAGGGAGGAAGCAGACTCCCTGTTGAGTGGGGAGCCTGGTGTGGGCCTCAGTCCTAGGAGCCTGAGATCATGACCTGAGCTGGAGTTAGACACCTAGCTGAGCCACTCAGGCTCCCCTTCATTCCTTCATATCTTTATGTTTGTTATTGCCATGCTTATGTATGCATATATGTATTTATTTTAAAAGATTTTATTTATTTGAGAGAGAGAGCGAGAGAAGGGGGAGTGGAGAAGCAGACTCCCTGCTGAGCAGGGAGCCCCACTCTGAACTTGCTCCCAGGACTCTGAGATCATATCCTGAGCTGAAACCAAGAGTCAGCTGCTTAACCAGCTGAGCCACCCAGGTGCCCCTTGTCATGACTTTTAGTGATTACCAATCTATTGAGTATAAAAAAGGGTCTCATTGTGGTGTTAATTGCTAATTGGTGTAAATGGTTAATGGGTGTAAAATACGTTTTGTTGATTGCTAATGAGTTTGTGCATCTTTTTACATATTTATAATTTTTGTTTTCTTTCTTTTTTTAGGCATTTGTGAATTTTACCCATTTTTCTATTGGTTTATCTTTCTTATGTTTTTTTTATGATATTTATATATTTTTGAATAGACTCCTCATTTGCTTGCTTTCTTTTGGCTAGAAAGAATAAAATGAAGAAGATTCTCTTGTTAAGGGGTCTCCTGGGTATTTTCCTGGTGGCTAATTTCCCTCTCCATTTAGTTCTTGCCTCATTGAAGAAATTGGTAAACTTTTCCCAGGACTTGGGACCTTACCTTTTGTCCTCTGGATTTCTTGAGGAGTAGGGGTGGGATATGGGTAGGGGTAGAGAGCATTCAGGGGGAAGAGACATATCTTGATTCTTGTAATTTTCCATTTCTCTGTCTAGTTCCCATGTCAAATGCTGCCTAGAAGCTCTATTCCCGCCTTTGAGTACTGCTGTTTTCAACATTTATCTGGTGTTCATTTTTTTGGGTTTGAAGTGGGCGGCAGTCTGTGTTCTTGCTTTTTTCTGCCATTTTACCATGGAAGTCTCTGTGACAACTTTTTAAGGTTGCCCTTGATGTTCATTTTAAACTGATTTCCTTAGGGTAATGGTATTGGAGAGAAGAGATTATTTTTACCTTTGCCTCTGTGTTTCCCTAGGATGGTCTTGCTTATTCATGCAAAACTCCACTAGAAGATGGTGGGGGTGGAAGTGGGTATCACATGCCACAAACTAGACTGTGTAAATGAAACCTCTCCCTCTCCCTGTAATTGAAAATTTCTAGCTTGAGCCAGAAATCTTTTTTTTTTTTTCTTAAAGATTTTACTTATTGCGGGCGCCTGGGTGGCTCAGTGGGTTAAGCCGCTGCCTTCGGCTCAGGTCATGATCTCAGGGTCCTGGGATCGAGTCCCGTATCGGGCTCTCTGCTCGGCAGGGAGCCTGCTTCCCTCTCTCTCTCTCTGCCTGCCTCTCCATCTACTTGTGATTTCTCTCTGTCAAATAAATAAATAAAATCTTTAAAAAAAAAAAAGATTTTACTTATTGGGGCGCCTGGGTGGCTCAGTGGGTTAAAGCCTCTGCCTTCAGCTCGTGTCATGATCCTAGGATCCTGGGATGGGGCCCCACTTCCGGGTCTCCTCTCAGTAGGGAGCCTGCTTCCTCCTCTCTCTCTGCCTGCCTCTCTGCCTAACTGTGATCTCTGTCTGTCAAATAAATATTAAAAACAAAAACAAAAACAAAAAAACCCTCAGATTAAAAAAAAAAAGATTTTACTTATTTATTTAATGGAGAGAGAGAGAACAAGCAGACAGAGTAGCAGACAGAGGGAGAGGGAGAAGCAAACTCCCTGATGAGCAAAGAGGCTGATGTGTCCCTGGATCCCAGGATCCTGGGATCATGACCTGAGCTGAAGACAGATGCTTAACTAACTGAGCTACCCAGGCACCCCCTGAACCAGAAATCTTAATCCAACCACTTAGAAATAAACCCAGGCACTTTTTTTTTGGGCATGCATAATAGTATTTTAATTCTTTTTTTTTTAAATTTATTTATTTATTTAAAAAATTAAAAAAATTTTAAAATAAACATATAATGTATTATTAGCCCCAGGGGTACAGGTACCTTCCCCAATGTGCATAACCCCACCACCCTCTCCCTCCCCCCCCCCCCCGGCAACCCTCAGTTTGTTTTGTGAGATTAAGAGTCTCTCATGGTTTGTCTCCCTCCCTTCCTACCCCCAAACCCCCCACATTGCATCTCCAGTTTCTCATATCAGGGAGATCATATGATAGTTGTCTTTCTCCAATTGACTTATTTCACTAAGCATGATACCCTCTAGTTCCATCCACGTCGTCACAAATGGCAAGATTTCATTTCTTTTGATGGCTGCATAGTATTCCATTGTGTGTATATATACCACATCTTCTTTATCCGTTCATCTGTTGATGGACATCTAGGTTCTTTCCATAGTTTGGCTATTGTGGACATTGCTGCTATAAACATTCGGATGCACATGCCCCTTTGGATCACTAGGTTTGTATCTTTAGGGTAAATACCCAGTAGCGCAATTACTGGGTCATAAGGTAGCTCTATTTTCAACTTTTTGAGGAACCTCCATGCTGTTTTCCAGAGTAACCCAGGCACTTTTGACATTTTTCTTATACCTTTCAGGTTTAAATTCAGTCAAATATAGGACTTGCAACACCTTGCTCCACAACTTTTTTTTTTTTTTGCCTCTAACATTGCTGCTAAGCTTGGCTTGGGGAGAGGTGCAAATGCCTTTCCAGATAAATGGGAGATTTCTGTGCCCCAACCAAACACTTTTAGAACTTTGTTGCTGTCTCTTGAGAAAGTGTTTGTCTTGCTGAGCCTTCAGTGTTCCCATCCATTCTGGCATCCACAGACTTGTTACCTTTTACCCATCCAGTCCTTTGTCCCAATCTCATTTGTGGCTGCGTGAGTTAGTTTTCTATTGCTGAATGACAAGTGACCATAGACCTGATGGTATAAGACAACAGTCACGTGTTCTTTCAAAATTTCTGTAGGTCGGAAGTCTGGGCACAGTTTACCGGGGCCCATTGTTCATCATCTTACATGGCTGAAATGAAAGGGTTGGCCAGACTGTGTTTTCACCTGGAGGTTCCGGGGAAGCATCTACTTCTAAGCTCAATGCCGGCTGTTGTCAGAATTCATATCCTTGTGCTTGTATGACTGAGGTCCTCATTTTCTTTTCTTTTCTCTCTCTTTTTTAAAATTTTATTTATTTATTTGAGAGAGAATGTGAGAATGGAGAGGTCAGAGGGAAAGCAGACTCCCTGCTAAGCAGGGAGCCCGATGTGGGACTTGATCCGGGGACTCCAGTATCACGACCCGAGGCAAAGGCAGTCGCTTAACCAACTGAGCCACCCAGGCACCCCAAGGTCCTCATTTTCTTGTTAGCTGTCAGCTAGGGGCCACTCTCTGCTTCTAGAGAGTGGTCCCTCAGGTTCTTGTCATGTGGTCCTCTCAAAAGGCCCTCCTCACTACATGGCTATTTGCTTGCTCAAGGTCAAGAGAAGACTCTTTAATTTCCAATCTCTTCCGATAAGGAAGGGCCTTTAAAGGGCTCACTGAGTTAGGTCAGCCCATCCAGCATAATCTCCCACTTAATTAACTCTAATCAGCTGACTAGGCATCTTAAATACATCCTCAAACCCCCTTCACCCTTGCAATGTAAGATCACCTAATCGTAGTTGTAAAATCTCGTCATATTCACACATGCTACACATACTCAAGGAGAGGGGCATACAGGCAGTCACAGGGAGTGGGAATCTTGAGACTCTCTCGGGTGCCTCAGAATCTTAAGGCTCATACTATACTGTGGGACCTGCAGGCCTCCAGCTCTCTCAGATGCTCTGTTGTGTCACTCAGGGTCTGAGAGGAACCTTAGGACTCTTTCCAGCCTTGTCATGCTGTCTGCCATTCCCCTCTGTGGGAATGCAAAGCAGAGGGCTTCTCATGCAGCTCTTAGGCTTAGATCTTTAGGTTTGGAGGGAGAGCTACTTCCCTTTTTATCCTACAAGTCCTGGCTGAAGTAGGCAAAAAATAGGATTCTCATATCATTTCTAATTTTTTTCTTTTTTTGCCAAACTCTTGTCACCCCCTCCAATCCATGAAAGTTTTATTTGCTCTCCTCATTGGTGGTTGGGGGAGTGATGGAAGAGATGGCTGGTTAAATACTGCTCCAGATCTATTGCTTATGGCAAGAACTCAGCCCCATAAGCTTTAAAGCTAAAAATTAACTTCTTTGTTCCTATTTGCATTTTGTCTACGGTCTAGCTTTCTTGGGGCAGGAGTGGCTTGGATTAGTTTAAAGAGGGGTGGGAACTACAGGGTAAACAAAAGGATTAGAGGGCTGTCTCATGGTTCCCCTTGCCCTGTTTATGGATTAATACTTCATATGTAACCTGCCACATTAATTTATAAAACAGTCTCAGTTTTCTGAATCATCTTGAGAGTTGGATTAGTTCCATGTTAATTTTTATGCATTCTTGATCTATGAGCATTTTCCCCCTTCTCTGAGCAGGTGGAAACCCCAGAGAAGGGCAAATTGAAACAGTTCTAGAAATTAACAAAATGTTAATTAAATTTCCCCTTGCTGAGGGAAAAGCTGAACTTGGCAGTGTTTCAGGGAGAATAAAGGACTCATGCTTATACTAATTAAGAATGTTACTCAAGTGAAATAATTAGAAGTCAATGCAAACCCAGAGCTTAGGAAACATAAAGAGTGGTGCTGAATTGGAATAAAAGTAAATGGGCAAAATGATGTGTCCAAAAAGAAGTTGGTATTTCTCCCCAGGCTATTTATGTTAGCATAATTTTACACTCAGCTACTAACCAGCATTTCCTTCTGCCCCCAACCCTCAGTTGAGGGTAGGCTCGATTGTCATGTAGACAATCTGCTAATCTTGTGGCATTAATGCAACTCATGGAAAAATCTCAAAGGAGAACATAGTGATCTTGGTTCCCTGTTTCCTTAACCAGACGGGGACATCGTTGGGCTGCTAATTCACCAGGCAGAGCTTCAGGGGGGCACTGCTCCTCTCACCTGCCCAATATCAGTCTTCCTGACTGCTTTCTTCATGTTCTTTCATCTCCTCTCCAAAGGAATGGTTTATCTTGGACAAAGTCGTCTTGTTTCCACACAGATAATTTCTGAGTGCTCCTTTCCTCCTGATTTTTATTTTTTTTTTTGAATTTATCTTTGCTTTATGTGGATAGTATGACCATTTTAGTGAAGAGCAGATTTTTATCTTTGTATCTCCAGTGTCTAACATGAACACCAGGAACATAGTTCTGCTTATCTTGTTGATGAAGACATCAGTGAAATATTTATTTACTTATCTATCTCCCCGTTAGATAGTACCAAATGTACCAAACACACTGCCTGATACATAGTAGGTTCTCAAACAATGTTTACTCAGTAAATGAATTATAACTGGGTGCTTACTGCTGTATCTCAGCATACTGCAAAAGAATAATAAGCTCTGAATACAATTTGAGCATATACTACCACAGAAGTAGGTAATGAAAGGTTGCCAAGGTTGTCTTCAAACAATTCCTTCAGCAATACCTTCAACAAAGGTAATGAAAGGTTGCCATCGTTGTCTTCAAACAATAACTGGGAAGTGGGTCAAGAGGAATACAATGAGGGATAATTTTTAAGAGGCTATAGGTGAGTAGGTGAGTGATCTTGCTCTGTAAACTTCACAAACTCAAGCACATTTCTGATTTGAAGCACAGAACAAACACATCCTCTCTTTCCTTGAGATGAAATACATCTCTTTAAATGCTCTCCTGAAAATCATTATGAAATCCTTTCAACCAAATGGCCTCAGGGATTTGAAATCTGAGCTGATGTCTGAGTCAGACAGTTGGAATAATTTTCATTAGCAGAACTACTTGTGCCACTGCTGATTTGGTAAATACCTCAGAGCACATCCCATTTATTCCCCCAGTGGATGACCTTAATTTGCTTCAGCCAAAATGAACAAAGAAATGATGAAGAACAGAGCCTGTTTCTTTCTCAGTGATATGTTCAGGTTTGAAAATCAAATAAGATGATCTTTTTTTTTCTGTTTATGTTTCCTTCAACATTTTCCAAGCTCTTTCCTCTCCTCCGTCTTTGCCCATGGTTTTTAAAATAATTTTAATTATCTGGTTATAGTAATTTTTCCTGCAATGTTGACCTTATAGAATCTGATTTTCTATTTCTAGATTAACTAAAGTGATAATTAAAACAAAACAACAACAACACCCCCCCCAAAAAAAACCCAAACAAAATTAAGGTGAAAATTAGTTTGATTCCAGATGTGTCATATTCTTCTTTGTTAATCCAGATGTCCAAATTGATAACAACATATCCAAATTTGATCAGCATCTCAATTTCTTTGAGATAGTGTTATGTATTGGGAAGACCATAGGTTTTAGAATCAGATGTATGTTTGACTCCTGATCTTATTACTTATTCCAAGATGTGTGACCTTGAGTATATTTTTTAATATCTCCTGATTGGAAAAATGTGGGAAAAACCCAACTGCATCATAGGAATTGCTTGAGATTTAACTAAATTAAAAGACTTCCCTAGTATATGATATTTTTCCCCCAAGCACTTTAACTAACATTGGAGTTTAATGTTGATTCTCTAATCTTACTTTAAAGAGACTTGCTGATGACTAGTCTTCTCATAAGTAAATGCAGCAATAATTAGCAAGAAGACTTTGAGATTTTGTGACATTTAAAAATAATATTTTGGTGATACAGTTCTATTCTTTCCAAATTGAATAGTTGAGAAGAAAGTGATAATCCATATTTAATAAAATTTTTTCTAACTGATGAAGAAAGTGTAATTGAACAAGGAAATGATTGACTTGGTGAAGAACACAGTTAGTTAAGTCTGATTAGATCCATGGATTTCCAGTTGAAGGCTATTATGCCACATCAAGTGATTTCTCACTACTGTCCTCCTTCTGTTTGTATCATGTCCATCCTACTTTAGAACCTCACTACTCTCATGAACATGAGATCAAGAGCATCTTACTTGGCACCTCTGTCTCCAACTTGCTCTTCTCTCCAACCCATTCTCTTTGGTATGGTCAGATTAATCAGATTGTTACATTCCCCTCCTCAGCCACCTCTACCATTGTCTATTAAGACATTTCCAAACTCATTAGTCTGGCACTCACTGTCCTTCACAATATGGCATCATGTTCATACATTTATTTGACATGTGGTATTGAGTGCTTGCTATAGGCCAGGTCTACGTTCTGGGAATATAACAAATATAATAGTGAACTAAACATAATCTCTGCCCTCACTGAGTTTATATTCTAGTTCATGGTTCTCAAAATATAGCAGGGGATCTGGAGGAGTTTTGAGACCCACTCAGGATACCTGCAAAATTACTTTCATAATGAAAATTACTTTCATAATGATACTAAGGCATCATTTGTCATTTTAACTCTCATTTTTTTAATGTGTATACAGGGAAGTTTTCCAGGGCTACCTAATATGTGATACCATAGCAGATTGAATGTGGACTGAATGTGGAGACAGATGTGGGAATCTAGCTGTCTTTTATTAGGCCAGAAATTAAGGAAGATTGCAAAAATATAAAGCATTGCTACTCTTTCAATGATTTTGTTTGAAAACATTCTTTCCATAAAAATACTATTTATAATAACATACAATAGGTTTATTTTTATTATTTTAAGATGCATTAATATTTTAAAATTCATCAATTTAAATTCTTTTGTTTTTTTCAAAAACAAGTTTATTGAAGTACAGTTGATATATAAAATACTGCAGCATATGTTTAGTGTATATAATTTGATGAATTTGGGTGTATGCATGTATCCATGAAACCATTGCCACAGTCAAGGTAATAAACATATTCATCACCTCCAAAAATTTATTCATGTCTCCCTTCCTCTGTTTTTGTGGTAAGAACAATTAATGTGAAGTCTGTTCTCTTTATGAAAGTGTTAAGTGCAACTGTGTAGGGTTCTTAACTATAGGCATTGTGTTGTATAGCAGATCTCTAGAAATTATTTACCTAGTATAACTAAAACTTTCTACCAGTTTTAATACAGCAGATATTTATAGATGTATCCTATATAAACAATGTTCTTTGTGGCCCTTAGTAATTTTTTTTAAAGATTTCTACTTTTCTTTTCTTTTTTTTTTTTTTTAAAAGATTTTATTTATTTATTTGACAGACAGAGATCACAGGTAGGCAGAGCAGGAGACAGAGAGAGAGAAGGAAGCAGGCTCCCCACTGAGCAGAGAGCCTGATGCGGGCTCGATCCCAGGACCCTAGGATCATGACCTGAGCTGAAGGCAGAAGCTTTAACCCACTGAGCCACCCAGGCACCCCTGTGGCCCATAGTAATTTTAAAAAAATTTTTTATTTTTTATAAACATATATTTTTATCCCCAGCGGTACAGGTCTGTGAATCTCCAGGTTTACACACTTAACAGCACTCACCAAAGCACATACCCTCCCCTATGTCCATAACCCCACCCCCCTAGTAATTTTTAAAAAAGATTTATTTTATTTATCTGAGAGAGAGAGAAAGCAAGAGAGAGAGAGCTGGGGGAGGGCCAGTGGAAGAGGGAGTGACTCTCAAGCAGACGCCCTGCTGAGCATGCAGCCCCATGCCAGGCTCAGTCTCATGACCCATGAGATTATGACCTGAGCCAAAGAAGAGTCAGATGCTTAACTGACTGAGCCACCCAAATGCTCCAGCCCTTAGTAATTTTTAAGAATGTGAAGTGGGTCCTGGGACTAAAATGTTTGAGAACTACAATTTCAGTTATTCTAGAAAATAAACATAACACAGAATCAGTATAGTAGAGCATCAGATAATAACAAAGATCATGAAAAAAAAAAATGAAGCCAGGAAAGGAAATAGATCAATTGTACAATCAGTAAGGATCATGATCTATGACCTGTGCTCTGGTTAAACTGAATCATCTAAACTTCCCTGAACATAGTCCATGCTTTTCTACTACTATACTTCATAATGGTGTTTCTTCTGCCTGTTTTGTCTTCCCATTTTCATTTCTTAAATATCAATTCTTCTTTCAGGGACCAACTGAAATGTCACCTAAGCCATGATTCCTTCCCTCATTTTCTTCTTAACAGAAGTGATTAGTCTCCCTTTTACTGTTCCTAGCCTCAATGATAATATTTTGATCTCTTAAACTCGTAATTTTATGCTTTGTATAAAATTTATTGTTATATGTATGGCACTCATACCCTTCTCAAGTTTATGAAACTTTTCAAAGTTGGGGACAGTTTCTTATTTACCTGAATACAAACCTTCTTTGTACCAGTGAGGTTTAGGTTCAGAAATAACAGAAAACCTCGAAATAATAGTGGTTTCATCAAGATGGAAGTATATTATTTCTCATGTAAGTCAGGCAGTGAGCAGTCCAGGGCTTAAGAAGTGAGTCTTGGTATAAAAATCTTTAGGGCTGGTAACATCTTCCTCTTTTTTTTTTTTTTTTTTTAAGATTTTATTTATTTATTTTACAGAGAGAGATCACAAGTAGACAGAGAGGCAGGCAGAGAGAGAGAGAGAGAGAGAGAGGGAAGCAGGCTCCCCGCTGAGCAGAGCCCCATGTGGGACTCCATCCCAGGATCCTGAAATCATGACCTGAGCCGAAGGCAGCGGCTTAACCCACTGAGCCACCCAGGCACCCCACATCTTCTATCTTCTGCTCAAGTATCCCAAGACTGTGGTCCTCAGCATCCAGATAGCAGCATCTTTGTTTCAATAGGAAGAAAGGAGAGAGACACAAAGATCAGGGGTCTAACAATGCGCATCAGCTCTCTGTTAAGGAAGGTTCCTGGAAGCTGCTAAGGTGACTCTTCTATTTATACCCCATTGGTGGAACTTAGTCACATTTGTAAACCTAACTGCAGAGGAGGCTGGGAAATGTTGTCTTTTTAAAAAATATTTATTTACTTATTTGAGGGAGAGTGCACATGCATTGGGGGAAGGGCAGAGGGAGAGAAAGAATCTCAAGTAGACACCCTGCTGAGCATGGAGCCCAAGGCAGGGCTTAATCTCACCACGCTGAGATCATGACCTGACTTGGTTGCTTAACCTACTGAGCCATGCATGTGTCCAAAGACTGGGAAAGGTAGTCTTTATTTTTAGTGGTTTTGTGTTCAGCTGTGGAGGAAAGGGAGAATAAATATTTGGGGCCCACACTCAGTGTCTCTTACACTCACTTTCCAAGTGTCTACCATACGACTTAATTCCAGTTAAAGGCTTAAATTAACTAGCAGGTAAATAATAATGAGCTTCAATTTCAGAATTATTTGTTGGATAATGAATACAGAGGGACTTCTGCTCATTGTAATTTGCTTGTTCTCTTTGAAGGAGGCATTAGAAATCATTAAGGAACTCTACAATCTAGGGCGCCTGGGTGGCTCAGTGGGTTAAGGAACTCTACAATCTATCTTTTTATACTGAATTATGACAGTGTTAATCACTTACTCAATTGCTACCATTAGGCCAGGGAGCCTTTTTTAGAGGCTCCCACTTCATTGTTATCACCATTTTACCTTCTGCTTAGCCTTCCTGACAGTGATCAAGACTTCATCAACCCTTTCTTTCTTTTTTTTTTTTTTTTTTAAAGATTTTATTTATTTATTTGACAGACAGAGATGACAAGCAGGCAGAGAGTCAGGCAGAGAGAGAGAGGAGGAAGCAGGCTCCCTGCTGAGCAGAGAGCCCGATGTAAGGCTCCATCCCAGGACTCTGGGACTATGACCTGAGCCGAAGGCCGAAGCTTTAACCCGCTGAGCCACCCAGGTGCCCCTCATCATAACCCTTTCTTGCCAGAAGTGTCCCCAGCCTTTCCTGTGTCATGTGATACTCTGGCCTCAGGTTTTCTTTATAGACTAATCACAGGGGAAAAGTACCTTGTAGATGGGTGACTCAGTCAGTTAAGCATCTGTCTTTGGCTCAGGTCATCCTGGGACTGAGTCCCACATTGAGTTCCCTGCTCAGTGGGGAATCTACTTCTCCCTCTACCATGCTCCTCTTCTCATGATCTCTCTTTTTCTTTCTCTGGTAAATAAATAAAATCTTAGAAAGAAATGAATGAAAGAAAGAAAAGAAAGAAAAGAAAAGAAAAAAGAAAAGAAAGGAAAGGAAAGGAAAGAAAGAAAAATACCTCTTAGGAAAAAAAAAAAAAACCCAAACAAACAAACAAAAAACAAAACCCTGGTGGCTAGCTCAAGTTATTAGGTTAGTATGCATATTTGTTCCACATAGAAGCAGATAAAAGAACATTTATAATTTCAAAGTACTAAAAATATTGGAGCATTGAACCTATGCTCTATATTTGCTTTCCAGTTTCTTCTCACTGCATGCATATCTTTGTAAATAATAGAGCCTAACTTTAAGTTTTGAGCTGGGATCTTTATTTACACAAAATGTTGCCCTCCAGAAGCATCCTCTGACCACCTCTACTCTCTCCTCCACACCTTTGCACACATAATATTTACATCTGGTTCTTAGCACTCCTCCACAAAGAAAATTCCGAGATTTCTATACAATTGGAGTTGTATTTAAAATAGTCCATTTTGTCTATAGTGATTGTCTGTAAATACAGAAACTTGCAGTTTTAGGATTAACCCAGAGGTTAGTTCTTTGAAAAAATTGAAATAAAAAAAAAGAGAACTTGTTAGAGATGGCATTTACTACATTTGTTGTTACTTAATTTTTCTTTCTTTTTTAAAAAAGATTTTATTTATTCATTTTGACAGAGAGAGAGAGAGAGAGAGAGGGCGCAACCAGGGCAAGGGGCAGAAGCAGAGGGAGAAGCAGGCTCCCACTGAGTAAGGAGCCTGATGTGGGACTTGATCCAAGGACCCTAGAATCGCGACCTGAGCCAAAGGCAGACACTCAAATGACTGAGCCATTGAGGCATCCCTTAATTTTTCATTTTTACATGTCTATATTCTCTTTGAACTATATACTTCTTGAGGACTATGCCGTGTCTGAGACAGTAGTTATAAAGTGAAACAGAGTTGCCCTTAGCTGACGAATTAAGATGATGATGATATGAGATTTGTTTTACCGTGGAATGATGATGATATGAGATTTGTTTTACCGTGGAATGAAATTTTCACAAAAGAAATGAACACTATAGAGAAAGTGTTCATCATCTATTCATTTATCTCACAAATATTTATTTGAGGGCCAATCACAGCACCCAGCAGTATGGTAGATACTAGGAAATAGTGGAGAGCAATATTGACATAGTCTCTATCCTTATGGTATGTATAGCCTAGGAGAGAAAGACAAAAATGTAATAAATGTAAAATATGATGAATGCTTGTTAGAGAAACACAGACTGGGAGTACTCAAGGTTGGGGGGGCGGTGCATTTAACCTAGTTGTAGTATTTTTAAAGTCTTCATATACAAATAACTTACTTGAATAACGAAGAGGCCTTGTGAGGCATTATTCTTCTCATTTATAGATGAGGAATTAGTCTCAGAAATTAGCAAGACCCAGTTTCCTGTAGGCCCAGGCCTGGGCTTGTGACTGTAAACCCACTGTCTCACACAGCAGCTAGAGTGCCAAGGGGTGTGACATCTGTGGCTGTGCTATGTCTGCTCCCTGTCTTTTTGCCTTCACCCCAGGCTTACAACCCCCATTGGCATCAATTAATTAATCATTGGCATCCATCACAGCTGCCTGGAAGCCATGTGGGTATTCTGGCCAGCATGGCCATAAGTGCTCTTTAACTAGGGTTGGTAATCTAGTGTTCATTCTGGGAGCAGCCCCTGCAATTAGGAAAGGGGCCAGAGGATCGTTCAAGCAGACAGAAACTACAGAAACTCAGCCAAAAAGCCTTATTAGGATGAGCCATTATGCAGCAGTATGCTCAGTGGTCTGTTTCCCTGGCCTATTAAGTAGAAGTCAGTTGCTTCAAAGAGAAAACAGCATTGAAGTGTCCAAGTTCATTTCATTTTATGTTTAGTACTATTGAGTTGGACAGAATAATGAACACTGCTCTTGGGCATTTTCCTTCATTGTTCTGAATACCCAACTAACACCCAACCATTCCCTGATTCTTCCAGAAAAACTCCTTTCTTATGAATTTTTGAACCTCTTGGAAATTTCCAAGTGATTGCTCTATTAATAACCCTGGTGAAATTGAGGATGTGGCGATAATTATTTCCTTGATATATGATATAGTAGAAAGACTATGGACTTGGAGATCAACCTGAATTGTCTAACTCTTTGACTTTCTAGCTGTGTCAATTTAGGAAAGTTTCTGGCCTTCCTTGTGCCTCAGTTTCTTCAAAGGATGGTTGTGAGGATTAGAAGAAAAATATGTAATATAGTTAGTACAGTTTCTGGGACATAACTGGTTCCCAATAAATGGGAAATATTATTATGATGGTTAAAACCCCTCCTTTTCCCCCCTGAGAACTCAGTACAAATTCTAGTATCTCTTCTAAACTTTTCTGGCAATGTTAGTTCCTCAGGAGTTTACCTTTATTATAAATTTATTTCTTTTTTATTTATTGAGGTATAATTGACATAGAATTATATTGTTTCAGATGTACAACATAGTAATTCAACATTTGTATGTATTGCAAAATAGTCACCACAATGTAAATGAAATAATGTGATACTTGTCTCGCTCTCTCTGACTTATTTCATTTAACATAACACCCTCAAAGTCAATTCAGGTTGTTGCAAATGTCAAGATTTTATTATTTTTTTATGGCCGAGTAGTAACATTCCACTGTGTGTGGTGTGTGTGTGTGTGTGTGTGTGTGTGTATCTATATCTATATCTATATCTATCTTTATCCATTCATCCATCAATTGATACTTAAGTTGTTTCCATATCTTGGTTATTGTAAATAATGCTGCAAAGAACTAGGGGTGCATATGTCTTTAGTGTTTTTGTTTTCCTCAGATATATACCCAGAAGTGGAATTGCCAAATTGTATAGTAGCTCTATTTTTAATTTTTTGAGGAAACGATACTCTTTTCCATAGTGGTTGCACCGAATTACATTCTCACCAACAGTGCACAAGAGTTCCCTTCCATATCCTCCACCAACACTTGTTACTTCTTGTCTTTTTGATAATAGCCATTCTGATAAGTGTAAGGTGATATCTCATTGTGGTTTTGATTTGTATTTCCCTAGTGAGTAGTGGTGTTGAGCATAGTTTTATGTGCCTATTGGCCATCTGTATATCTTCTCTGGAAAAATGTCTAGTCAGACCTCCTGCCCATTTTAAATTGGATTTTTTTTCTTGTTGTTGTTATTTAGTTGTATGGGTTCTTTGTAGATTTTGGATATTATTTCCTTATTAGATATGGATATATGATCAGCAAATATCTTCTATTCAGTAGGTTTCCTTCTTGTGATGGTTTCCTTTGCTTGCAAAAGCTTAGTTTAATGTAGTCCCACTGTTTATTTTTTCTTGTGTTTCTATTGCCTTTGAAATCAAATCCAAAAAAATCCCAAGCCCTCAAAACCAAAAACATTGCTAAGATTGATGTCACGTAACTTATAGCCTAAAACATCTAAGATGTCCCAGTATGTAAGAGTGCCCAGTGATGGGGACTCTGGAGATTATAATATACAAAAGTCAAAGCAGACAGTCATGCACAGTAGATTTTCTGCTGTCTACATTGCACTTCTTTTGTAGGAGACTTAGGGAATTAGCCCTGTCATTGAAAGTTTATAGGATCCAAAATTATAGTGGTGTGGTGAGATACAGACAGTGTAATGATTGCAAAACATAAGCAATGGATTATGCTTATGGATCTTAGGACAATGTTTTTCAAATTCTCTGTACCATCTTCTCAAAATCATCTGGAGAAATTACAATAGAGATAACTAGAATATCTGGGGGATGGATACTGGAGAATATCCATTTAAAATAGGACACCCAGAGGATCTTGTATACTTTAAGGTTAAAGAGGAGTGGATAATTCATATTAAATGCTAGATTGAGAACCAAATCGGAGAGTTCTGATACAAAAGATCACTGACCCTGTGAAGAATTTACCTTCTCCTCAATCAGTGAAGAGTTGCTTACAGAAGGACTGGTTACATGGAAAAGGAATCTGGGAACAAGGCTTTTGTCCTGGCAGTAAAATCGCAAGATCTTAGTCTAGAAAGAGAGTTGAGGTTTCTGGAATAAGAATCAAGGCAAAAAGAATCCCAAAGACAAGAAATTAAGCAGAAAGACTGGGAATTGGGCAAGATCTATTAGAGGATTTACAACAGGGTTGCCTGTTTACTTCCCACCCTCCCAGCTAGGCTGTGGTCTCCCTGAAGGTTGTGTTCATAACTTCTTTATCTATATTTCTTTTTTACTTAATATAGGGCTTAGCACAAAATAGGTGATTCTGCTTTGAAGGTAAGATAGACATTAAATGACTCACTTCAATCCAACTCAACAATCATTAGTTGGGTGTCTATTCTGTGAAATGGCTTAACAACACAGTGGTGAATAAAATATAGTCCTCGCTCTGGAGGAGACCAAGAATTAAAAAAAGAACCACCCAATTACAATGTTATAGGAGATGTTGAAGGGGGAAATTATCTAGGGAGTTTGAGAGGAGAGAATCTTTCCCTGGGACTAAACAACTGGTCAACATGTGCTCTATAGTCAAGACATTGAAGGGCTTTCCAAGTGAAGAAAACAGCCAGAACAGAGGTAGGAAGGAATAAAAATGAAGATATCTTGGGAGGTGTTGTCAGAGGTCTGGTAGGTGAGAGCACAGCACGGATCATGGGTAGTGGGTTCTGGACCTTGTGGATCATATTTACAAGACAAGGTTTATTCTGGAAACATTTGGATTTGCCAAAGTGTTTTAAGGGGTAGAATCACACAATTCAACTTCTAAATAGAAGTTGAATTTTGGACTGCATTCCACATTCTGGAGGAGACAGAGAGCTCTGGAGGAGACAGAGAGGCTGGGGCAATCTGGGCAGGGCAGCAGAGTGAGCAAAACTTGAATTAAATGAATTACTGCTGAGGTACTAATGGTAAATAACATTTTAAGACAAGTACCCTCTGAGTGAGCTGTTTGCTCTTGAAAAGGTTCTCCACACTGGAGACTACTGGAGTCACTGTGTGACTGCTACAATAGATTTACCAGCTTCTAGGAGTGCACTTTTGGTTGTCTGTTATTTATTCTCCCCACTCCCACAGCTGGTTCTTGCTAGCTGGCCTGCCCTGAAAATGAAATGCAGTTCTGTGATCTGGAGGAGAATTCACAGGCTCCAGAGGACCAGTTGCTCTGTGATTTTTAACAACTGACCAGCATGAGCTCTTTCCCTTTACCTTGAAGAGTTCCTCCTCATGTCAAAGCCATTACAAAGGAACATTACCTGGCAGGTCTCAAACCACACTGAGTTTTGAGAACAGAGCCAGCAACTTGTCTTTTCCACAAATGGTATTTGGTTTTAGGATCAAGATTTACAAGCCCAATTGCTGTTGTTACGTGGATTCTTTTTTTTTTTTTTTTAATATGGAAATGCTTAAAAAAAAGGAAACATGGAACACTTTACAAATTTGTGTGTCATGGTTGTGCAGTGGTCCTGCTGATCTCTGTATTGTTCCAATTTTAATATATGTGCTGCTGAAGTGAGCACTGGATTCTTTTTACCAAAGTCCTAGTGTTACATTTTCTCAGCTATAAAAATTTTTTTTGTTTTGTTTTTGGGTCAATAAATGTGCTAGAAAGTCGTTGAGTTGAAACAAAAAAGTAATTAAAATTGTTCTCTTTTTCCATTCTTTCTTACCTAACCCTTCCTCATAAACCCAACAAACATACTCTCTGCAAATAAACTCTGTGTTTAGAGAATAACAGAAATGACATATCATATGGTCTGATTTTGCCTGGATTGTGTCATATTGACATATGAGGAGGAATGTTGGATCAAAAATAAAAACACCTGGTTTATGTTCCTTTCAATGGCATTAACTAGATGTGTAACCTGGGGTAGTGTACTTCACTTTTCCCAGCCTTAACTGCTATAGTATGAGGGAGATAAATATGAGAGATAAGTTATATTATATTTCTATAATTCTTTCTTTTATTTTTAATTTTTTAAATTTTTAAAAAGATTTTATTTACCTTATTTGACAGAGAGAGAGAGAGAGCACAAGTAAGCAGAGTGGCAGGCAGAGGAAGAGAGAGAAGCAGGCTCTCTACTGAGCAGGGAGACTGATGCAGGGCTCCATCCCAGGACCCTGGAATCATGACCTGATCTGAAGGCAGCTGCTTAACCAATTGAGCCACCCAGGTGTCCCCTATAATTCTTTCTATTTCTAAGAATTGGGGATTCTATAAGCTACATAGGAGTGATGACATATTTTTTCTTATGAGCAGGAACATCTTGGGTGCTGCTTTGGAAAAGTTGATTCACCTGTGGGATGCACATTTGTTGATTGCTCTTTGGTATTTATTTTTCATTTCTACGCCTATATATATATATATATATTTTTTTTTTTTTTCCCCTTCAGGGATATGTTTTACTTTGCTTAGCTATGCAGCCAGCATAGAATGGACACCATTTCTGGCTCCAGAGGTGGATCTTGACAGGCTTAAGCCAACAAGTGTGTACCATTTCCTGCGTGAGGTTGTTCTAGGATGGGCAACTAGCCAAATTCAGGCCACTGAGAAGTGCAAAAATTCTTTTCAGTGGGGGCTCCCAGGAAGTAGCTTCCTTTTTCTTTTTTGAGAGGTGGTGAAGAGCTTCCCCTCTGCTGGGGTTGTGGGAGAAGCGAGATCTCGAGTAACTGCTACCGTGAGGGAAGTTGAGCAGAGCCCAGAGAATCCCAAAGGAGCCAGAGTCCGGTTACTATATGAAGTTTTGGGTCAAACCAGGCCTGCAACAGCATTTGATCTTTTAAAAAACTTGTGAGCTGGGGCGCCTGGGTGGCTCAGTGGGTTAAAGCCTCTGTCTTCGGCTCAGGTCATGATCCCAGGGTTCTGGGATCGAGCCCCGCATAGGGCTCTCTGCTCAGCAGGGAGCCTGCTTCCTCCTCTCTCTCTCTGCTTGCCTCTCTGTCTACTTGTGATTTCTGTCTGTCAAATAAATGAATAAAATCTTTAAAAAAAAAACTTGTGAGCCAATGAAATCATGAAGTTTAAGACAATTTAGTTCAGTTTCTCTATTGCTATCAACTCAAAGATTCATAACTTTTTTCCTTAAGGTTACATGAAGTATATTTATGATTACTAATTTTTTACCCCCAAAATAAAGAAAAAAATGCTTATTTCTGCATTTTTTAAATAGGCGACTCATAAATCATCAAATGCAAAATGTTGAAAACAACAGAAATTTTAGAGTCAATGTGAGGTACACAGAAATAGCTTTATAAATGTTTACTGAATGAATGAATTTTAGAATAAATTAGAGGAAAGATAGTATTTCCTGGGTGCAAGGGAAAGAGTAGGTAGGAAAGTAGTTATTTAGAATGTTTTTGGGGGAAAGGTATGGGATGGTCATAAAGTCTAAACTGCTGGAATTTTCCTTTTTCTTCTCTCTTGAGATATTGCTTAATGTATTTTTTTTCCCTTTCATTTAAGTATTCAGGGAGAAAGAAGGACCTAAGGTTGGACCTAGGGAGCAGCATGGGCCGCAGGGGACACCAGGCCAAGGGCCCCCATGGCCGTGCTAGCTTGCGGGGCAGGGAAAGAGATGCCTGTGGTTTTCCCAGATGAGACAGAGAATAGTAGTTCCAAAGAACTGCTGGTTTATATTTTAACTCTTGCCAAGTTGTGAAAATAGTGAAGGATGCTTAGACTATTTAGCATTCAAATTGCTATCTGGTTAATCGTATTTAGAAGACTGGATTCCTGGATATCTTCTTCACTCCCTATCTACTGACTTTTGAAACATGGTAATTCCCGGGAGCCTCGGTGGCGCCGTGGGTTAACTCCTGATTTTAGCTCAGGTCAGGATCTCAGGGTCGTGAGATCCAGCCCCTCTGTGCTGGGGGAAGAGCCTGCTTAAGATTCTCTGTCTCCCTTTGCTCCTCCCCTTCTTTAAAATAATAAATAAATCTTAAAAAAAACCAAACAAACCCATAATGCAAACCGGTAACACTGGCAATCACCCATGAACCTTTAAATTACACTGATTAATAACGTTGGAAGCTTCCTCAAGAAATAAACAATGGCACCAACAAAAAAAAAAAAAAACAAAAAAACAAACAAAAAAACCCCCACAAAACAAACAAACAAAAAAAACCCCAAAATTTTTGTTTCAATTCAATCTACTGATTAATTGAACAGGTGTTTTATGAACACTTCAACAGGTGTCTAGTTAGCAGGGAAGACTGATTAATAAGTACCAATCACAAAGTTGGTGAGGAGAGGAAATGTGGGGATTTTAACAGAGCAAGGGATCTAACCTAGAGGAGGGTAAGGAACGCCTCTTCAAGGAAATGATATTGAAGGAGAGGTCTGAGGAATGAGCAGGTGCCACTCAGATGAAGATGGGGAGAGGAAGGAGAAGAGTGTTCCCATACAATGAGCCAGTGGCTGCGGGGATGGAGGCACCTGTGAGGACCCATGACAAGTTCAGAATGGATGCAGGGAAGAGGCACAGGGAGAGAAAGCCACGAAGAAGACCAGATTTTGTGAGTCTCTATGGGCCAGGTGAAGGAGTTTGGGCTTTAATTAAAAGGGAATGGGAGGCTGCTGTACGGTTTAAGTAGGAGAGCAACAGGGTCAGATTAGCATTGAACCGGGACCACATCTGGCACAGGGGCATGAGGTCCCCTCCCTCCAGTTCTGTTTTGATTTTGTGTCTACACTATTGCCTCCACGTCCCCACGAAAGTGCTGCCTTTTTCCTTTTAAAACACTGGAAACAAGGATGAAATGGGTACTGTTTCCAGAACTGGTTACATCACTGCTTTTGTAGCAATTTGTTTTTCCCAGTAAATCAGAGCTTCTCTCTCTTGATTATAGTTTGGATTTTCAGTAGCTCTGACTTCTTGTAAAGCAGCACTGATTTTCAGCTCTTAAATATCAAGATGGGAACCAGCATGCAGGCATGGGTTCTATAGTCTTGTCTGGGGCTGGCCTGTACTTGGCAAGCAGCTGCTGCTGAGGCTTACACTGTGGCTTGTTTTCGGAGTGTTCTTTTGTGCAGCCAGAACATCGTTCCACGTAGCTCTTTTCCCAGCGAAGTGAAGCTGCCGACCTGCAGGTACCGCCCTGTCCTCCCTCCTTCAGTGGCTATCCTCTTGGGAATCAAAATTAGCCTCCAAAGATATGAATCAGTCTTCAGTCCTTTCCTGCACCTGTTGTGTCCTCCCCAGGGCAAGTGCATTACTTTGCTTGCTTGCTTTTACTTTAAAATGTTAAGCCTTCTTTCTTGGTCTGTTTGTAAATGCACATGTGGAGCCTCTTATTGCTTCTAGAGCTTTGGATACAGTGAGTGCTGAATACCACCAGTAGAATGACTGAAAGAGGAAAGACAGGATGTTCTGAGTCTGGACTGGAGCGTTATTAGAATCAGTGGTTTGCTAAGAAGAGCTGGCAGCTGAGTAGAAAGATGTGAACATTCGTGTTTGGTAATTTGAAGAGCTCCTGAATGATTGGTAATCAGAGTCACTGCTCTGAAGTCTACTCAGGGCCCAACTTGTTGACTGATAAGGATGCACTTCTCCATAGGGAAGGGCACCACTCAACAGAGAAGGCTTTCACAGGTTCTTTACTGGACACGTCCTCCCCTGGATCTCCAATATTGTGGAAAGGTTCAAATGAGATGATCAATATAAAATGCTTAGAGGAATGCCACGTACGGTGAGCAAACGAGCACATGCTATTCTTACTATAGATGTTGCAGTCTCTGTACAGAGCTGCCTCACTCTGTAGGTGGAGCTGTGATCACTCTTCCTGAAAGCCCGCAATCCTTTCACTTACTTGCTGGGCCACTGAGTTATGCAACAACTGTGTATTGAGTGTTTAAAAGTACCAGCTACTAATTCTACCCAGTTGAAACGGGTACATAAAGTTTGCTTTATTTTCTGAGATTTTGGTTTTCTTTGGAGGCATGTCACACATTCAAAAAAATAGTTACTGAGCATTAATGGTGTGGTCTCTTGCTTTCCCTTGTGGATTGAGAGCAAGGGGAGTTGATATTGATGGAGTAACATGGGTTTTTCTGCTTTATCTTGAGAAACCATCACTCACCATGTCTCTGTTTCTTTCCATTCCTTACTTGATTTTTCTCTATAGCACATTTCACCATCAGACATACTCTATATTTTGAATTTTATTAATTTAGTTGTTCATTTTCTGCTTCCCTACACTGTAGTATGAGCTCCACAGGGAATCGTTTCTGTCCATTTTCTTCCATTCTGTATTCCCAACTCTGAACAGTGCCTGGCACATGTGTCCTACAACTGTTTATTGAGTGAAATCTGCTCCACTTTGAAAGCTCTGTCTCATACTCTGTTTTTGTCAGCAGCTCACTGACAAAAGTGAGCTGCTGACAAATAGTCAGCAGCTATTCAGCTTTGCAGAAATTCTTCATCTTAGTGATAACAAGAGTATATTTTAAATAATAAAGAAAGGTACATAAGATTGTATGTTAAATATCACTACATTAATTAATAACTTCCAACAACTTAATTGATCAGATAGACACACAATATCATGTGAACATGATAGGTGCCCTTGAGAATATTGCACAAAGAATCTGGAATTGTTGATTGGTCCTCAAGAAAAGGAGACCGGAATTCTCCAGCAAGGTGGAGTGTGCACATGTGTATACTTGTGTATGTGTGTTGCTGTGTATGTGTGAGGGTGCACGCATAAAGTATAATGATACTGATTTATAGAGGGAGATGGAGATACCTTCACAACTTCTCTGGAAGAGTAATTTTTATCAATGGGAAAAGACTTTTTGAACAGGTTATTTAAGCTGCCATTCAAATGTTTTCTGACATTGCCCATGTTATAGCTTCTATCAAGTTATTTGATGCAACTACCATTTATGGGTGATTTGCTAAGAAAATGGAGAAAGCAAGATCACATTTAGTCTGATGAAGAGATGCAGCAAGTGTGGAAAGAGAATCCTCCCTTATATTTGGGAGAATAATAGGATCAATGCAAGAGACTGGGAGGGCAGCATCCAGAGGTTGGAGAGGGCAGTGGGGGAGGGCATTCATTGTTAGTGTGGTGGCCTCACTGGCAAGACAGGGCAACCTCAGCAGGGGCTGGTGAATGGCATAGGAAATGACTCAGCCACTTCAGTAGGAGGAAAGCTTGGGCTTGAATCCTGCAGTCCTCTTAGTGGTGGCTTGGAGCCCTGAAAGCCAGAGTCTTCTTGCTTTAATAACCATACCTAATACTTAGTATAATACTTACCATGTGCTAAGTGTTTGTTCAGGCCTTTTGCATGTATAACACCTAGGTTAAACTGTTTGTCCTGCATGCCCTAAAAAGTGGCAGATATAGGAGCTGAATCCAGGTAAACATCCAAGTCAGTGTGCATCACTGCTGTGCCATATGGCTTTTCTCACAGGCCTTAATACCAGTTAGTTTTCCTTGTTCAAGATGTATAGATCACATAGGTGAGCCCCTCATCAGCTGATTTTGAAGTATATACCATTATTAATTGGTAGGGTAAGAGAATGAGATTGCTTTAGATAACTACTTGCGAAGTGATCTGAGCAAACACCCTTACCCATGCCAGATTCAGAAGTTACTCCAGACCTGTTTACTTGAATGAAGAAGGAAAGAATTTTGCTTATAATCGTTTGAGGACATCATCTTTGAGTGCTGTGCACTTGGGCAACTCATTCTAATGACAAAAGCCAGAGACCACTTATAGCCATAAGCTGAACTGCTTAACACAGGCTGAGAAAATGAAATATTTCATATCGCAGCCAGGAAAATGAGGTTTCTTTGAAAAACAAAGCAAAACATAACGATGTTTTATTGAGCACCAAAAAAGTCCAGACCCCTCTCATATTCTTCTCCTCCTCAGCAAATCTAGGCTCTGCTGAAGCTCCTCTGATTGGTTAATCTTAGTACATTAATAGTTCCTAATGAACCACCTCTCCTCTGCTTCTGTCTTCAGAGAACTTATGTTCCATTGAGGGATTAAAAAAAGAGCCTTTTACATACTCTCCCTGATTCTCAGAGCTTTCTGGCACTGATTCCTCTCCTTTTTGCTAGAGAAAATAAGATGCAAATGTAGGAGCTGGTCCATGAGGCTTGGAAAAGTGGGGTGCTTTCTGAAAGTTAAGCCAGCAGTCAAAAGCCACCCATCAGAAGATGAACGAAAGAGGAGCTAGATACCTGCTTGATGGTTGTAGCACTTCAATCCATGCAGCCCTAGCCCCTCCCTCTTCCCTGTGGCCAGAGGAGAGTTCTATCTCTTGGCCCTCTTTGGGCCACATCTCCCCTTTCTGCACTGGGCTCCATCAGGAAGGCAACTGTAGTGTGTCTGTTTGAAAGTCAAGAAAAAAAAAAAAAACAAACCCACGTAGTCAAATAAAAGAGATTTAGAGTGCATCAGGGTAATGATTCCAGGAATTTATTTGTGTAGCTCTTAGTATAGAAAACAGACCTGAGTACAAATAGAAGGAGGATTAAAGAAAGTGTCATTAAAATTGGTTCTTAAAAAGATGTCTGAAAACAAAGACAGATTTGTGGTGAGATAAATAACTGTCCTGGATTCATCAACAAAATGAATTGTTGAATCCACAGAATGTTATTTACTGTTTCAGGGGCAACCATTGGGTTCCAGCTGATTTCTTGCCTTCAGTTGGCCTTGCTATTTTCCACTGAGGGACATCTGATTGTCTCCACCACAGCTCTGAGGCCAAGCAAAGCTAATGAATGAACTGATTGGTGTTCCTGCTGTCCTTAGGAGTGGACATACTGGTGGGAAGGGGGAAGTGGGGAGAGTCTCATGAACACTTCATTTGCTCTAAGAATTCCAACTCAAATGCAGTTTCTAATATAAACAGGATTGCTTTAGGACAAGTTAGAAAGAATCAGTGTGCATATGTGTGTGTGTGTATGTGTTTGTGTGAATAGGGAGTATAGTCTCTGTCTCTCTGACACACACACACACACACACACACGTTGCTGCTTTGTATAATTTTAAATCTTCAGTCTGAGAATAGAAACCATTTATCAGGATTTGTTGATTCATGTTGCTGGTGATAATATGGTAATAGGCCAGTAGGGGAAAAGCTTCTAAGTGCGTGGGAAATCAGCCTTTTTCTTTGGCAGATGTCCCTTCCTTCCACAGTTTGATTTTGAAAAGCCTGGAGTTTGTTGAGAGAAGAACTAATCTTTAAAGTCTCTCCAAGTGCTCCGTGATACGGTATTGTCAGTAATCCTCTCAGTGCCGCTAAATTCTACTGAGATAGTGAAGAAACGAGGTGAATCCCAATCCAGTGAGGCCTTGTGGTGTAGTGTCTCAGAAAACAGCTAATAGTCCTGCTCTTTTTATTTTAGGAAACTCTGCGTACTAATACAAGTAAAAAAAAGAGTTTCATACTCTTTGAACATAAAACAGAAAACAAAGAATAAAGCCAGAGTCATTTCCAATCCAGCCAGTGAAAGGACATATCAGGACCCTATTGTGGCTGCTCCCACCTTGGCAGGGTGCTGACCTGGTGTGATGTATGCTGGGTCGGAGAGGAGGGACAGGCCGCTGGAAGGAACCGGAATCTGCTCATGGAGAAAGAGAAGGCTTCACAGAGTGAACATGAAGCTTCTTCCAGTCCTCTCTGTGCTGATCCAGTTGTAGGAAATGTTGCTGGGTAATTTTGAATGTAACATCTGGGAATGAGTCCCTTCGAGGTGGGGCCCACGGAAGACAGCTTTTGGAAGGGAGAAGGCAGGAAGGATTGGGTTTGGTCAAGGTGTGAGGAGAGGGTGGGTAGCCAGTAAAGTGTTAAGATGTCACAGTCTTGGGGGTGTGGTGACGGATAATCAAGCAGGGATTTCTTCCTATGACCTCTATTCGTTGCTTCGGACTTTTATGCCAAGAAACTCGGTTGCTGCCCTCTGTTCTGGGACCTGCAGTCACCGAGGCTACTTTCCTCTGGCCCTGCCCAGTTCACACAGACACTAAGGAAAAGGGAGAAAGTGGACACCAGGAGGAGACTGAAAGGTGGAAATCTCAGTTTGGAGACTTTCTTTTCCACCTCTGTGACTTGGTGGGCCACTTACAATGAGGGTACATATCTCAGGGATTGTACAATCTGCTAGAGAATCAGGAGCCTCCCAAGAGGCTGCTCTGAACACTGAGTGCATCCCCTTGCTTAATTAGACTCCTCCCCTCTTCCTCCAGCCATCTCAGTGATGGCCTAGTTTGTTTCCCGGCCTCCATCTTCCTCTCCCGATTCAGAGTTCATTCTGATTATAGCCACCAGCTTTCCCATCCTAGAAGGAGCCTGGATCATGTCATCCTCGAGCCCCAGACTTCATGGCGGCTCTTGAGGGCTCACCAAATGATGTTTATGCCATTAGTCTGCTACTCGTTGTCTGTCCTGCTCTGGGGTTCAGGAGGCTGACTTCAGCAGATTGCCTCCGTCACACTTGCTTGCTGTCTGGCTTTTTGTTGGGTCTGGCTGTTGGCTGACGCCGGCAGGATATTGTAGGGGGTTGGGATGCGTGGATATTTATCCCCCCACCCCACCTCTCTCTTCCTGCGTTTGCTTGATTGTGGCAGAGACCGAGTCCCGTTCCTCTGCGTAGGCCACAACTCGTGTCAAATCACTGCACTTTTATAGTGTTGTGGTAAATCCACTCGCTTCCCCTTGCCCTTTTGGAACCATGGGTGGAAATAGTTGTCTGATGTTACGAGGTTCTGCAAACATTATCATCTCGAGGTGGGTACTTTACCTTGTCCACTCCTCTTAAGTAGGGCCTTTCTTGAGACTTTTCCTGTCCTCTTTCGGGCGTGTCATCGCTTTCTTGCTGCAGTCCTGTCTGTGTCCTGTCCTCTCCGGCTCAGGCAAAGAGAGGTATGTGCTCTACCTCTTGCCCGACATAAAACTCTTTCCTCTCTGTGCCCTTGCGATTTAGTTTTCTTCACCAAGCACCAACGACTCTCAGGTTTGGAGGGTCCTATGTAGTGCCTTGCAAGGTGAGTGTCAGACACTCCAGTCCTGTCTATACATCTGCAGTTGTCTTATCTGGTTTAAATATTACTGGCGGCAGGAATTCCTTGCCTCCTAAGGCAACAGTATTCACTCAGTTTATCCAGTGAACAATTTTACTGTCTACCGTGTGCCAAGTGCTGTGCATGGTCTTACCCCTCAAGAGGCTCATAACAATGAGAAATGAACGTGTGAATAAACAGTCATGGTATAGGATGCATGTTACTATAGCTCTCACTATAAAGCTGTGAGAGCATGGACAAGTGATCACCCAGTCCTGTTTTGTGCACCCGGGAAAATCTTCATCAGCAAGGCAATGCTTGAGATTGTGGAGGGTGAAAAGAAACTCTTCAAGCAAACAAGGGTGGGTAGAACATGCCAGAGGAAAGAACAAGATGGGAGACTGTACGGGTATTTAAGGGAGTTTTGTGTGCTTGGGCAATGACAGTTGGGTATGGCTGGTGTGTCAGAGAGTGGCAGAAGAGTTCTTTCTCACCTGCATTCAAAATCTACCAGCATAGGGCACCTGGGTGGCTCAGTCATTAAGCCTCTGTCTTCGGCTCAGGTCATGATCTCAGGGTCCTGGGATCGAGCCCTGCCTTGGGCTCTCTGCTCAGCGAGGAGTCTGCTTCTCCCTCTCTCTCTGCCTGCCTCTCTGCCTATTTGTAATCTCTGTCTGTCAAATAAATAAGTAAAATATTAAAAAAAAAATTTACCAGCACAAGTGGTGCCTGGGAGGCTCAGGTGTTTGAGCATCTGCATTGATTTTTCAAAAATTTTTTATAAACATATATTTTTATCCCCAGGGGTACAGGTCCATGAATCGCCAGGTTCACACACCCCACAGCACTCACCAAAGCACACCCCCCCACAATGTCCATAACCCCACCCCCCTTCTCCCAACCCCCCTCCCCCCAGCAACCCTCAGTTTGTTTTGTGTGATTAAGAGTCACTTATGGTTTGTCTCCCTCCCAATCCCATCTTGTTTCATTGATTCTTCTCCTACCCACTTAAGCCCCCATGTTGCATCACCACTTCCTTATATCAGGGAGATCATATGATAGTTGTTTTTCTCCGCTTGACTTATTTCACTAAGCATGATACGCTCTAGTTCCATCCATGTTGTCGCAAATGGCAAGATTTCATTTATTTTGATGGCTGCATGGTATTCCATTGTGTATATATACCACATCTTCTTTATCCATTCATCTGTTGAGGAGAACACAGGCAGCAACCTCTTCGACCTCAGCTGCAGCAACATCTTCCTAGGAACATCGCCAAAAGCAAGGGAAGCAAGGGCAAAAATGAAGTATTGGGATTTCATCAAGATCAAAAGCTTTTGCACAGCAAAGGAAACAGTTAACAAAATCAAAAGACAACTGACAGAATAGGAGAAGATATTTGCAAACGACATATCAGATAAAGGTCTAGTGTCCAAAATCTATAAAGAACTTAGCAAATTCAACACCCAAAGAACAAATAATCCAATCAAGAAATGGGCAGAGGACATGAACAGACATTTCTGCAAAGAAGACATCCAGATGGCCAACAGACACGTGAAAAAGTGCTCCATATCACTCGGCATCAGGGAAATAAATACAAATCAAAACCACAATGAGATATCCCCTCACACCAGTCAGAATGGCTAAAATCATCAAGTCAGGAAATGACAGATGCTGGCAAGGATGTGGAGAAAGGGGAACCCTCCTACACTGTTGGTGGGAATGCAAGCTTTGTGCAACCACTCTGGAAAACAGCATGGAGGTTCCTCAAAATGTTGAAAATAGAACTGCCCTATGACCCAGCAATTGCACTACTGGGTATTTACCCTAAAGATACAAACGTAGTGATCCGAAGGGGCACGTGCACCCGAATGTTTATAGCAGCAATGTCCACAATAGCCAAACTATGGTGTTTGAGCATCTGACTCTTCGTTTTGGCCCAGGTTTGGTTGTGGCCTTGGGGGTGTGGGATCAAGCTCCACGCTGAGCTCCGTGCTCAGAGCAGAGTCTGCTTGTTCCTCTGTGCTTCCTTCTCTGTCCCTGCCCCTTCCCTCCCCCTCTGCCCTTCCCCCTGCGCAGTGTCTGTGCTCTTTCTCTCAAATGAATACATAAAATCTTTAACCCCCTCCCCCAAATCTACCAGTACCATACTTAAACAGAACAAGTCTAATTCATCTTCCACCTAAATACATTTGTATTTCTTAAAGGAGCTACTCTTTAGTTACTTCCTAGCAGTTTTGGATTATTGTCCCTATTTTAGAGATGAGGAAACTGAGGCTCACAGAAAGTTAGGGCTGAGGACACACACAGCAACTGATGGAGTTAGGATTACAACCCAGCTGTCTGATCCCAGAGCCTGAGCGTGCAGCTGCTGTGCCATTCTACTGTACTCCTTCCATACTGATCCAAGCTTCTATGTTGTGGTGGTGGTTACCTTCAGGTCACTCTCTAGTTTGTCAGTATTCGGTGGAAGAATGTCCAGAACTGATAATGTTCTAGCATCAAAGATGTTGTTTGGTCAGGGCAGTTTCAAGTGGTATTAGTGCCTCCATTGTTCCACACTGTTCTCATAATGATGGAGACAGAGACTACATGGCCTCCAAGTAGTCACGTCTTACAGGTAAGTGATGATCAGTCCACAGTCAATCAGCATCACCAAGTCAACTATTCCCCAGCTTTGTCTACCTAAATTCTTCCAGGTATCTGTTTAAATGTTACTTCTTGACCTCCTAAACTAGTTTGGGCCCCCCTGATGTATGTTCTCTGAGTGCCCCCTCCTTTCCCACATGTGAGGCTTATCACCATGCATGGTAAATATTTATTTATTAGTTTCCAGGCTATTAGTCTCTGTTTTGCCTTGATTATTATTTTAAAGATTTTAAAAATTTATTTGACAGAGAGAGAGTGAGAGAGAGAGAGAGAACACACACGCAGAGGGAAAAGCAGGCTCCCTTCTGGATGCTGGACTTGATCCCAGGACTCTGGGATCATGACCTGAGCCAAAGGCAGACACTTAACCGACTGAGCCACCCAGGCATCCCTAAATATTTTATTTTTTAAGTAATTTCTATCCTCAACATAGGGCTGAAACTCATGACCCCGAGATCAAGTGTTGCATGCCCCACCACTGAGCCATCCAGGTACCCCTTCCCTGATAGATTTTTAGGCTATTTGAGGACAGAGGCCTTGTCTTGACTGCTATGGAATTCCCTTTATTTAGTGCTTGATAGGCATCCAATGGGTACTTGTTGAATAAATCCTTTTCCCAATATACTGTTGTACCTATCCCTCTTTGACCCTAAGGGTCACCACTCTCTTGACTTTATCTGGCAACACTGATTAGTTTTGCTGAGTTTGAACTTCATATAAACGAAACCTAACAGTATATGTTAGGTTTGTGTTTGATTTCTTTTGTTCAACATATCAGGCATACTATTTTCAATCTCTTTCACTTCCTACCAGAATCCTAGGGTGGCCTCCAAGACTTTTTACCCCCGCCCCTACTCTATATGTTCCGCCTAATTCCCCAGGTGGAATTTGCTGAATTTTACTCCTCTGATTAGGTTATGTTATAGGGCACAGCCTACTTGAGAAAAGGAGATTATCCAGGTGGGCCTGACCTCCTCACATAATCATTTAAATGTAGTGAGTCTTCTCTGGATTGGCATCAGCTATCCAGAAAATGGCTTCAGTCCTCTAACTGCAAGAAAGTGAATTCTTCTAACAACAAAAATAAGCTTGGAAGTGGCGTTTTCCTCAGAGCCCCAGAGAAGGTGACCAACACCTTGATTTCAGTCTTGTAACAACAGCAGTGGAGAACCCAGCCATGCCATGCTGGGCTTCTGGTCTACCAAACTGTGCATTAATAAGTGGCTTTTTATTTTTTTTAAGCTGCAAGGCTTGTGGTCATTTATTACACAGCAATAGAAAATTAGTCCAGTCCTCCAATTCTTTACTAGTTTGTTTGCAGTAACCTTATAAAACAAGTTGCTTCATTATGTACACCTTTTGTAGGTAATTTATTACACAGGACTCACCAGAATGTTGTGTTGCTTAAAACTAGAAGTTTTATGGATGCTTTCCTAAGATTGCCTTTTGGCCAAAAGGAACTTTTGACTATACTAGCTTATTAGATTTCTTTTATTTGTGTATTTATGTATTTATTTATTTACTTTTAAAAAGAATTTCTTTCTTTATTTGACAGAGAGAAAGAGGGAGAGAGAGCGAGAGCACAAGCAGGGGGAGCGGCCGGCAGAGGGAGAAGCAGGCTCTCTGATGAGCAGGGAGCCTGATGCAGGACTCGATCCCAGGACCCTGGGATCATGACCTGAGCCGAAGGCAGTTCCTTAACCCACTGAGCCCCCCAGGTGCCTCGCTTTATTATATTTCAAGATGATAACAGTGTTTTGTTTGTTTGTTTGTTTTTCCCATTCAGGCTATTAACTCCATTGTCAAAAACTCTGCACTCACCTGGCAGTATACAAACGCTGAATTCTAGGTGCTCATCAGTGAATATGAAACCTGGTTTTGCCAGTTATTAGTTGTGTACCACGGACAACTTACCCCCTGTGAGCCAGAACTCTTCATTTTAAATGTGAGCTTGGATACTTTCCTGGTGGCCTGTCTCAGGCTTGGAGATGGAGGGGCTTGTAAAGTGCTACTTCCTCACCCTCTGTAATTATCCTTGCTCATTTATCCATTACTTTTTTGAAGGTAGTTTTACCAAAAGACACTAAAAATAAAGGGAACAGCAAGAAAGCTTTTCATCGTGTGTGTGTGTGTGTGTGTGTGTGTGTGTGTGTGTGTGTGTGAATTCACTTGCCTATGCAGGAAATTGGTACCAAAAGAAATATCAAGAAGAATTATTTCCTGCCCTCAGGGGGCTGACCTTCAAAAGGAGATAAGGTGGACTCACATACATCATTTTCTTATTTTTGTGTTTCCCTTGTATTCTCTTATTCTAATGACAAGGGTGTGGTTCCTGTAGAAAGTGGGATTGCTCTAGCACATTTTATAAAACCAGTGAAGTCATCTTTCCACTGTGAGCTATCCTTGGGAGGGAAAATGAGAATGGGAGGGAGAGATGTATTATTTCAAGGTAGTGGGCCATGAGCGACAGCCCCCACTGCTTGTGGTGTGCAGGAATGTTTCTGTAACCGAGCATATAAACACAACATTCTTGACTAAGTGTGTTGTAGAATGGAAAAATCAATGACTACACTAGGAAAGAAACTGTCATCATAAACAAATACCATGACTGGCATTGGTGGCACAGAAGGATCGTAGGCTTGATGTAAAAGCTGGTGAACATGCTGAAGTTACTAAAAAGAGCCCAAGAAAATCAGTTCTAATTTTCCTATTTGTTCCTCTGGTGTAGTTGAATTTGGCTGCTGTTATATACAATTTTACAAAGCTTAGGAGATCTTTATTATTTTTTTCCCCTAAAAACCAGTGGAATTCTAATGTTTCACTTGGGAATTGTGTTTGAAATCTGAATACAGATGTGTGTTTATGTCTTAGTTTCCCATCAACACAGATGTTTACTTCAGAAACACAATCACTCTGGATGCTTCCTGGATTCTCACCCAGTTTTTCCACAAGAACATTGTCTTGTCTTATGAAACAGAGCAGCTGCTGGGATATTTAACACTTTTTGGAAAATTCTAACTTTTTTTTTTTTTAAATGAGGCTTTCTACAGGGGTGAGAATTTTGGTTTCGTGTTAGAATCTCTTCTCTCACGGGAACTTGGTTAACTCGTATGGGCTGAGGGGTGGGAATGAGCGACTAGAAGTAGAAGTAGTATAGGTGGAATTATCAACACACACATTGCTGTCATGATAAAAGGGGGATGAAAATCAAAATAATGAAATATCCTTATTTTGCAATAGAAGGTTAGACTGCTATCAATAGACCTGGTTTCCAGGATCAGATAACCACAAGTTTTATACTATGTCTAATTCACAGTAAATGAGACAGAATTCTATTCTGTATTGTGTAGAGCATTCTTCTTCTTCTTCTTCAAGGTCATTTATTTATTAGAGAGAGAGAAAGTGAGAGAGAGCATGAGTGGGAGGAGGGGCAGATGGAGAGGCAGACTTCCTGGTGAGCAGGGAACCTAATGAAGGGCTCAACCCCAGGACCCTGTGATCCTGACATGAGGCAAAGTTGGACACTTAACTGATTAAGCCACCCAGGTGTCCTTGTGTAGAGCTTTTCTAAACTCTAAGTAAATCAAGTAAACTGGGCACTATATAACCAGTCTTGTAACATTTGACTCAGTGTAATACAGGATGACACTATAGTTTTCAGATATCTTTGTCTTTCCCTTTTTTTAAAAAAAGATTTATTTTTATGTAATCCTTTTACCCAACATGGGGCTTGAACTCAAACCCCAAGATCAAGAGTTGTTCTCTCCATCCAGGCGCCCCATACATTTTTATCTTTCCAACTTCTCCATTCCTCTCTTTGAATCAAGTTAGAATAAGAGAAAGGATCTTTATTTCAAATTCAGGGTCTCTTGCAAGTGAGATTTGGTAGACAATTTTGAGAAAGGTTTTTATAAAGATTTGGAACAACTTAAACAATTTTTGGAAAATTCATTTAAGGATTCCTGTTTATGTGCCCCCTTCTCCAATTTGTAAGTTCTCCTGTAGCAGTGTTTTAGGCTTCTGACTAGATTATGTATCTGTATGCCATTTGCTCCAAGCCATGTAAAAAGCAGTGTAGATGAGGGCTTGTGGGCTCACTGACCTGTGTGTGGGCTGGTGGCTACTGGGTGCTCCTACTGCAATGGGTTAAAGAAATCCTTCATGATGAAGAATGATCTTAAGCAACATGGTGGATTCAGAAGCTCATGAAAAGAGGCTGCCAACACTAACATCTTCAAAACAAGATCTTTTACCTCAGATTGCAAATGTCAGTGAAATGAAGCATTATCATTATTTGGCTGCTGTGCAGCTTTCAGCAATGGAGCAATCACATTTCCCGTTCAGAAGGTCCTTTGTCAGCAGCTGCTGTATGGAATCAAAACCCAGGATGCAGTACTGCAGTTGAGGAGGGGTGATTCCGAGGTGTGTGGAATCCTTTCCCTCACTGATGCAGAAGATGACACCAGCACTTAGGTTTGCTCTATGTGAGGTCTTAGCTTGCCTTCTCCGAAAGTGGATTAGGACCCTTGAGTTTGCAACCAATACTGTGGCAAAAGTACTTGCAGTGACAGTAGAGGTAATTTTCACCTCACTGGCAAGAGTTCTACCTCTTAGTGATTGTATTATGGAAGTTCTTGGAGGAGGTAATCCCATCTGACCCTTGGTTCTGTACAGCTGATAGTGACTTTATATAGACCCTTTGAAGATGCCTATTTTTAATACAAATGATTCTAAAACTTTATTGGCCTCTTGCCTGCTTCAGCAATTTTTAGATTTTGGGCCAGTGTTGGTTAGAATCCAGCACACTCACTATTGTGGGTAAGTAGTGCAGTAATCTTAAAGGTGGCTGGACATTGTGAAGAGTAACAGCTGAAGTCAAGCAGTTCTAGGCTGCATCCTGGCGTTGCTCCTTCCTATCTGTATTAGTCAAGGGTCTCCAGAGAAACAGAGTCAATAGGATTTATGCATCTATCTGTCCGTCCATCCATCTGTCCATCCATCCATCCATCCATCCATCCATCCATCCATCTATCCAACCATCCATCCATCTTTACTTATGAGGAATTGGCTCACAATCTGCCATCTGCAAGCTGGAGCCCCAGTAAAGCCAGGGTATAATTCTAAAGGCCTGAGAACCCCATTCCCATGGTGTATATCCTAGTCCAAAGCCAGGGGAAGATAGGTCCCAGATCAAGCTGACAGCAGGGAAGGGGGTAAATCCTTCCTTTCTTTTTTTTTTTTTTTTTCTTCAGTAGATTGAATGATGCCCACCCATGTCAGGGAGGGGAATTTACTTCTGTTAGTCCACCCGTTAAAATATGCTCTCATTGGGAAACACCCTATATAGATGCAGAAATAATGTTTAATTTGGGCACCCCAATGGCCCAGTCAAGATGACACATAAAATTAACCATCACGCAAACTGAATGACTTTTAGGAAACTTATTAATGCTTTGTACTTTTGTATTTTGCTTAGTATTTTTTCACTGAAAATGCAGAGATAACAGCTATTTTGTTATACCATACTGAGGATCCGAAGACAGTTTATTCAAAGTGCCTAACATAAGGTAGGAAATTTATTTCTTCTCAATACATTTTTGTGAAGGGGCATCAATCAATGAAAATAATTTTGTTCAAAAGCAGCACATACTTATTATAGAAAATTTAGGACAAATGCAAAGAAGAAAATAAAAATCCTATAACCTTAACACTATTAATCTTTTAGTGGATAATATTTTCCCATTTATAGCTTCAGTATACATTAGTGTAAATCTTTCAATGATTAAGTTTTATTATAGTATTTAAAATTTTTTTGTTTAATACTTATTTATTTTAATTTAAAATTTTTTTCAGTGTTCTAAGATTCATTGTTTATGCATCACACCCAGTGCTCCATGTAATACATGCCCTCCTTAATACACACCACCAGGCCCTCCCAACCCTCCACCCTACTCCCCTCCAAAACCCTTAGTTTGTTTCTCAGAATCCACCGTCTTTCATAATTCATCTCCCCCTCTGATCTCCCCCAACTCACTTCTCCTCTCCTTCACCCAATGTCCTCTTTGTTGTTCCTTATGCTTCACAAGTAAGTGAAACCATATGATAATTGACACTTTCTGTTTGACTTGTTTCACTCAGCATAATCTCCTCCAGTCCCGTCCATGTTGATTCAAAAGTTGAGTATTCATCCTTTCTGACGGAGGCATAATACCCCATTGTATATATGGACCATATCTTCTTTATCCATTCATCTCTTGAAGGGCATCTAGGCTCTTCCCACAGTTTGGCGACCGTGGCCATTGCTGCTATGAACATTGGGGTACAGATGGCCCTTCTTTGGGGTAAATACCCAGTAGTGCAATTGCAGAGTCATAGGGTAGCTCTATTTTTAATTTCTTAAGGAATCTCCACACTGTTTTCCAAAGTGACTGCACCAACTTACATTCCCACCAACAGTGTAAGAGGCTTCCCCTTTCTCCACATCCTTTCCAACACTTGTTGTTTACCGTCTTGTTAATTTTGGCCAACTGGTGTAAGGTGGTATCTTAATGTCATTTTGATTTGAATCTCCCTGATAGCTGATGATGATGAACATTTTTTCATGTGTCTATTAGCCATTTGTATGTCTTTTTTCGTATGTCTTTTTTGTCTGTTCATGTCTTCTGTCCATTTTTTGATGTGATCATCTGTTTTGTGTGTGTTGAGTTTTTTATAGATCTTGGATATCAGCCCTTTGTCTGTGGTGTCATTTGCGAATATCTTCTCCCATTCTTTGGGTTGCCTTTTTGTTTTCCTGTTTCCTTTGCTGTGCAGAAGCTTTTGATCTTGATGAAGTCCCAAAAGTTCATTTTGGCTTTTGTTTCCTTTGCCTTTGGAGACAAACTTCTTGAAAGAAGTTGCTGTGGCCAATGTTGAAGAGGTTACTGCCCATGTTCTCCTCTAGGATTTTGATAGATTCCTGCCTCACATTGAAGTCTTTTATCAATTTCGAGTTTATCTTTGTGTGCGGTGTAAGAGAATGGTCAAATTTCATTCTTCTATACATAAGTGTTCAATTTTCCCAGCACCATTTATTGAAGAGACTGTCTTTTTCCCACCATATATTTTTTCCTGCTCTGTTGATGATTATTTGACCATAGAGTTGTGGGTCCATATCTGGGGTCTATACTCTTCCACTGTTCCATGTGTCTGTTTTTGTGCCAGTGCCATGCTGTCTTGGTGATCACAGCTTTATAGGAAAGCTTGAAATCAGGCAGTGTGATGCCCAGTTTTTTCTTTTCTAACATATCCTTAACAATTTGGGGTCTCTTCTGGTTCCATACAGATTTTAGGATTGTTTGCTCCAGCACTTTGAAAAATGCTGATGGAATTTTGTTTGGGGTGGCATTGGAAGTATAGATTGTTCTAGGCAGTATAGACTAAAACAATGTTTATTCTTCCAATCCATGAGCATAGAATGCTTTTCCATCTTTTTGTGTCTTCTTTTCAATTTTAATGATTGCACAGCATTTTATTGTTTGGGTATACTATATTTTATTAATCATTTATTGTGTGTATATATGTTTTGCTACTACCGACATCCTTGTATATGCATTTTTGTGCATATGCATAGTTATTTACTTGGGGTAAACTCCTATAAATAGAATCACTGGGTCAAAAATTGTGCATCTTTTAAAGATATTGATAGGACTTGCTTAATTGTCTTGACAAATGCTGCATCAATAGATACTCTCAACAGGAATGTATGGCAGTGACAATTTTTCTTTACTCTTTCCATCTTTGGGATACAAAAGTGACATATTATCTGACTTTGCATTTAAAAGCTTGTTAGTGAGTTTAAAATTTGTTTATTGATCTTTTATATTGCTTCCTCCCCCCTTTTTTGAATTGCTTTTGTGTGTCCCTACAAATTAAAAAAAATAGTTTTTTAAAGAGTAATTTTACATTCTTAGCAAAATTGAGTGAAAGCTATTGGAATTTCCCATATTTCTGCCCTTACACATATATAGTCTCCCTGATTATCAGCATTGCTCAACAGAGTGGTGCATTTTTTATAACTGATGAACCTACATTGACATATCATTATTATCCAAAATCCGTAGTTTGATCTAGGGTTCACTCTTCGTTTGAATGTTCTATGGGCTTGGACATATGTATAATGACATTTATTATGTTATAATCATTATAATATCATACAGAGTATTTTCATTGCCCTAAAAATCCCCTGTGTTCTACCTATTTATCCTTCTCTTCCTCCTGACCTCTAGCAACCACTGATATTTTACTATCTCCATAGAGCTGACTTTTTTCAGAATGTCATATAATTAGAATCAAACTATATGTAGCCTTTTTGGATTGATTTCTTTCACTTGGTAATATGTGTTTAAGGTTCCTTCATATATTTTCATGGCTTCATAGATCATTTCTTTTTAGAACTGAATAACGTTCTGTTGTCTGGATGGATGTACCACAGTTTATCCATTCACCTACTGAAGGGCATCTTGGTTGCTTCCAAGTTTTGGCAATTATAAATAAAGCTGCTATAAACATCTGTGTGTAGGTTTCTGTGTGGAAATAAGTTTTCAGCTTCTTATGGTAAATACCAAGGAGCATAATTGCCTGATTATAGGGTAAGAATATGTTTAGTTTTGTAAGAAACTGCCAAACTGTCTTTTATAATGGCTGTACCATTTTGCATTTCCACCAGCTATGTATGAGAGTTGTTGTTGTTCCACATCCTTACCAGCATTTGGTGATGTCAGCATTAGAGATTTTGGCCATACTAATAGGTATCAAATCATACCTCGTTGTGGTTTGAATTTGCGTTTTCCTGATGTCATGTGATGTGGAGCATCCATCATATGCTTATTTGCCATCTGTATATCTTCTTTGGTGAGGTGTCTGTTAAGACCTTTGACCCACTTTTTAATCAACTTATTGCTAAATGTTAAGAGATATTTGAGTTTTAGACAGATGAATGTCCTTTATCAAATTTTTTTGCTGATATTTTCTACCAGTTTGTGGATTGTCTTCTAATTATCCTGATGTTGCCTTTTGTAGAGCAGAAGTTTTTAATTTCAATGAAGTCCAGTTTTTTTTTTTTTTCATTCATGGATCATACTTTTAGAGTTATATCTAAAAAGTCACCACAATATCCAAGGTGAGCTCCTTGAGGGCAAGGGCTGTGTTCTCTGTACTCTACAACTCTGAAACCCCAGTACAAGAACAATGCCTGGCACACAATCGGTGTTCCAAAACTGTTCATTAAATCAACAGAAACAATGTTCTCATGTGGCAGGTTCAAGAGTACAGTTTATAAAATGTTTTAGGAGCAGTATGGATTAAACAAACATTTTTCAGCTGATCTGAGAATCAGACCTTCAGGAGCAACATGTTTCTGGAGGAAAGAATGCTGGGATGTTCACATTTATTTTCAGCACTAAAACAATAGTTTTGCTCCCAAATTCTGAAGGATCCATTGTACTCTTCTGAGATTGGCACAATTCCTCTTAGACTCAGTGGAAATCATATGCCCATGGGAGAGAATCTGGCTGTAGTTGAATAGAAGATGTTGGAGCAATACTAATAAATCTCAGAGTGAATATAGTTTGCATGTGCAATAGCTTATTCCCATAATTCAGAGTTTCCTGAGTGACTGAGAAGCTCCAAAGGTAGAGCACATCCCACGATCATTTCCACACAGTGCTGAGCTATTACTAAACTCTGACCCGTTAAATGTCTCATTCGACACCCGGAGAGTTTGTGAAGCAATGCTGTTCAATTTGCTGTATCATTTCACAATATTAATTGTGATTCCTAATATGGGGGGGATACTGAGAATGTGCAGTTGGCTCACAGTCTAATGAAGAACACCCTTAGTTTTCTTTCCTCTTGAGTGTGAATTTTTCAGCACTGATGCAGCACTAGTGGGCTCAATTTAATCAAAGTTTTCCAGAATCTTTCTTGCTGAGGAGTGAATCACTGCATTTTCTGATGAATTATGCGAGGAACATACATGCATTTTCAAGTTTGTAGTGTGCAATGTGGTATGTTGTAAGACAGTCATGTGAAATTTTTCAGAAGTAGTTTGGTTTCTTTTCTAGTTCTTTATAATCTGTCTTCAACATATATTTTGAATCTCATTTCTTGTTCTCACTTTTGTACTTTACACATCACTGGCATAGTGTTTGGCATGCCCCTGAAGGCATCATACACAGTGGCTGCCTCAAAATTATATAGAAGAGGCATAGGGTAGACAATCTCGTTGGAATAAGGGACTAAATCTTTACTTTGGAGTTTCATTTATATAGCAGGTCCACTGCTCATATGTGGGAGAATATGATCTTTGGTCTGAGCTGTCATAATCTTTTGTTAAGATGTTGCAATAACCTCATAACTGATTCCCCTACTTACACCTTTGCTTTTACAGTCTATCTGCAATATATCTTTTGAGCAACATACCTGGCCTCTTATTCTCACACAGTAGACCAAGTGGTCTTGTGAACACAGAAGTCAGATCTTGTCATTCCTCTGATAGAATCTTCTGATATCTTCCCATTTTCACTCCAAATACAAGCCAAACTCCTTACAATGGCCAGAAATGTTTTACGCTACCAGGACTCCTGTACCTTCTCGGTCCTTTACTTCTCTTTACTTATCTTGGCCTCCTGGCTGTTCTTTGAGCAGGCCCGTATGTTCATGGCTTTTTTCATGGGCTTTCTTATTGTCTCTACTACATGTTGTCTGGACACCCACATGATGCCTCTCCCCCTTTATCATTTGCTTCAACACCTTATTCATCTCACTTGCCCTCTCTACTCCCTTTGACATTGCTTATTTCCCCCCACTTCTAGAAACTATTCTCTTGGATCATGGACACTACATCCTTCTGGAATTACTCATACCTGTTTGATCATTCATTTTTGGTCTCTTTCATGGGCTGCTCCTCCATTGTCTCCCCTTTCACTGTCAGGTGTTCACTTCCAGTCCCCGGTAGTTCTTGTCACCTGTTATTTTCTTGAGCAATATTATCCTCTCTGAGGTTTTTGTTTTAAAAATGTTCTTATTTTGATTCCAGGTAGTTTAACGTACAGTGTTTAATTAGTTACAATATAGCGATTCAACAATTCTATACATGACTCAGTGCTCATCCTGATAAGTGTACTCTTAATCCCCTTCACCTATTTCACCCATCCTCCACCCACCTCCCCTCTGATAACCATCAGTTTGTTCTCCATAGTTAAGAATTTGTTTCTAACTTTTTTTTTTTTAAGATTTTATTTGTTTATTTGACAGACAGAGATCACAAGAGACAGCAGAGAGAGAGAAGCAAGCAGGCTCCCCACGGAGCAGAGAGCCTGATGTGGGGCTTGATCCTAGGACCCTAGGATCTCGATCCGAGCTGAAGGCAGAGGTTTTAACCCACTGAGCCAGGTGCCCCTCTAATGTTTTTAATTACTGCTTTTATGCTTATAACTTTACAGTCTCTTTCTTGAGCCCAGCTCTCTCCCTTGAGATCCAGATGCACAGGTCCTGCTATCGGCTGAGCATTTCCATCTAGAGGTTTATGGGTACCTCAAAATCAGCATCAACCCTTCTTTGCTCAGTGGGCTCTTCTGTCTGTGTTTCCTATCTCAGTATTTGGTATCATCTAGGTAGCCGGTTAAAAATTATCTTGAGTCCTCTCTCCCCTTCCCTCCTCACAGCCAAATATCAAATTCTGCTGACTGTATCTCTCAAATAGTTCTTAGATTTTTTTCCTCCATTTTTAAACTTCTTACCTATAATGGATTCAATGGTGGTCCCAAAAATATATGTTCAAGTCCAAATCCCTGGAACTTTTGAATGTTACCTTATATGGAAAAAGAGTGTTTACGTATGTAATTAAATAAAGGATCTTGCAATGATATCATCCTGATTATCTGGGTGGACTCCAGATCCAATGACAAGTGTTCTAATAAGAGAAAGGCAGGAGGAGAATTGTGACAGAAGGGGAGAAGACATAGACACATGGAGGAAAAGACAATATAAAACTGAAGACAGGGGGCACCTGTGAGGCTTAGTTGGTAAGGCATCTGTCTTCAGCTCAGGTCATGATCCTGTGGTCCTGGAATCAAGCCCAACATTGAGCTCTGTGTTTAGTAGGGAGCCTGCTTCTCCCTCTGCCTGCAACTCCCCCTGCTTGTACTCTCCCTTTCTGTCCAATAAATAAATAAATCTTAAAAAAAAAAAAAGAAAGTAAAGGTAGCAGATTGGAAGCATGTGGCCATAAGTCAAAGTCAAGAAATGATGATGACCACAAAAAGCAGGAAGAGGCAATGAAAGATTTTGGATTTACAGTTTCCAGAAATAGGAGACTGTGGAAGAATATATTTCTGTTGTTTTTAGCCACCCAGTTTGTCGAAAATTATTGTGGCTGCCACAGGAAATTGATACGTTACCTTTGCCAGTTTAGATCTTTGTAGTCTGTCTTGGATTAGTCTGATAGCTTCCTCACGGTCTCTCAGCCTCTGGTCTTAGCCCTCCTCAGTTGTACTGTTTACTGTGCAGCCAGAGTACTTACACTCAAGGCTTGATTTGGCCTTGTCCTTTTCATGTTTCCATCTGTCTCATTCCTCTCCACCTTCCACAGACTCCTGCATAACTTTAATGCTTATTCAGTCTGCACTGCTGTGCCCCATTATTATTTTTTTTTATTTCATTGGTCCTGTAGGCCCTCACACTTGGATCAATCCACACTTGTGTCTACTTAGTCTACATTAGACTATTGGAAAAATTCATATAATTGTGTAGATTTTTGCTGTTCCATTTTTGTGGTCTCCAGTCTCAGACTGGTTTTCCAAAACTGTTTGATAATCTGGTCAGCTCCCTTGCTTGATGGTTCTCAGTGAGTCTTCTAAAACTTCATCATTGCCCTCAAATATCTTCTGTTTTGTTTGTTTTGTTCCTGCCCGCACCTCTAGTTCCCCCCTCCAACTAATGGATAAGCTTACCTTGCCTTTCATGAGAGAAACTTCATGGTTCTCATGATAATATCGCTCAGTTTCCTGTCCCATCTCCATCAATTTTCATAACATTATCTCAGCTTTCCTCCAGTTTCTGAGAAAGACATATCTCCTCACTCTTGTGCTGGTGATTTTTTCTATTCTTAAAAAAACAAAACAGGGTGCCTGGGTGGCTCAGTGGGTTAAGCCACTGCCTTTGGCTCAGGTCATGATCTCAGGGTCCTGGGATTGAGTCCCGCATCGGGCTCTCTGCTCAGCGGGGGCCTGCTTCCTCCTCTCTCTCTGCCTGCCTCTCTGCCTACTTGTGATCTCTCTCTGTCAAATAAATAAATAAAATCTTAAAAAAAAAAAACAAAGCAACAAACCATATCCAGGACTCAATTTATTATTTCCCCTTTGATGATATTTTTAGCTCTTTCTATGGGCTACTTCTCTAATACTGGTAAACATGCAGACATCTTTCTTGTTTTAAACAAACCAAGCCCTCAACACTTTAAAAATTATGTGACCTGCCTTGATAAAGTAAGAAAAAATTTATAGGTATAAACTGAGCTCTCTTAAAAAATAATGGGGTGCCTGGGTAGCTCAGTTGTTAAGTGTCTGCCTTCGGCTCAGGTCATGATACCAGGATTCTGGGATCAAGCCCTGCATCTCCTGCTCGGCGGGAAGCTTGCTTCTCCCTCTCCCACTCCCCGTGCTTGTGTTCTCTCTCTTGTTGTGTCTCTCTCTGTCAAATAAATAAATAAAATCTTTTTTTTTTAAAAAAAAAAAGACCCTCAGTGAAGGCTTTGAAAAGAGCTCTGAACTTTTGTTTTTGTTTTTGTTCCATTTTATCCAAAGAGGAAAAGAGACAAATTAAAGAAATAGATTAAGTGTCTGCCCATGTTACCAGTTATTATCAGCAAATAGCATTTCTTCTTTTGTGACTGGAAGGAAGGGCAAATTACTTTGTTTTCATCAACAATTCCCACTCTTGCAGTTCTGATATACTCAGTGCTGGGCCCTACTAGCACCGTCTGCTACTATCTACTAACGAGCTTGTACCTGCCTCATGGGTAGTGGGAGTGAGGATGAGTCCTGCAAGAAGATGCCCCGGCAGAAACTTAAAAAGAAGAAGTAGGAATTTTCCACACAGTGACAGGGAGGCAGGAAAGTCAGGGTGAGACAGTCAGAGAAGGAGCTGTGGATGATGGAAGCAGAGGTTGGGGTAAAAAGGTGGAAAAAGCAATGAGCCAAAGAAAGAGGGTAGCCTCTGGAGGCTGTAGATTATCCTCCAAAGCTTCCTGAAGGAACATACTCCTGCTGATACTTTAATTTTAGCCCCAAGTGACCCTTTTTCAGTCTTCTCCTGAACTGTAAGATAATACTTTTATGATGTTTTTAAGCCACTAAGTTTGCGGTAATTTGTTTAATTTGTTAAAGCAGCAATAGGAAACCAAAATGCTGGGCACAGAACACCGTCAGAACACAGTAGGAATTTCCTTTTTTAACCTAGAACTTAGTGACAAGTTGTTTTAGACCGTATCCGGGGAGTGCTCTCATTTTAAGAGGCTATGACAGGCTCACCAAAACAGCAGAGGGCTTATTCACCCCGAAGCCGCCATGACTGACTCATTGTCTTATGGACTTTCCCTTGGACCCTTTTCTTCCCACCTTCTTTACTTCCCTTCATGTTCTTTGGTTGCCATGTTACCCAACCACTTGTCCTGACCTGCACCCAGGCTTATGAGCTACTTTCTTGCTAGGACTTAGTTAGTAAGCCCTAGACTTCTCAGCTTCTCCACTCGGTTTATTTATTTATTTTGAGGAGTTTATTTATTTATTTTACACACACACACACACACACACACACACACACACACAGAGACAGCAAGAGAGGGAACACAAGCAGGGGTAGTGGGAAAGGGAGGAGCAGGCTTCCTGCTGAGCAGGGAGCCCGATGCGATGCGGGGCTGGACCACATCATAACCTGAGCTGAAGGCAAATGAAATCACTGAGCCACCAGGTGCCCCTTCCACTTGGTTTAAATGGAAGCACATATTGGTCCTTTCTGACTTCATGCTCCTTGCCAGTCTGAGAAGATAACTGGCTTTATGCATAAAGGTCCTCAACCCCAAGGACCCTATTGGGATCAACCAATCCAATCACCAGTTTAGGCAGCATTCAGATGCACACATTCGTTTCAATATACAGTTGCACCTGAGCATTTGACTGTGTTTGCTCATCTGTTTATTCATTTGTTAAACAGTAATTTGTTGAACAGCTACTCTGTGCCAAAGATTTGGATAGAAACTAGAGATATGTAGATAAGTTATGGTCTGTATTGTTAAGGAGTTCAGAGTCTAATGTGGAAGACAAACGTAGAGATAATTATTAAATAATGTCATAAGGGCAGAGTTGGAAATATGCATAGGCTGTCACTGATCTCAGTGGAGAGAAGCTTTTCTGGGGTAGTGGGAGTGGGGATGAGTCCTGCAAGGCGGAGATGCCTCGGCAGAAACTTAAAAAGAAGAAGTAGGAATTTTCCATACAGTGACAGGGAGGTGTACGTGGAGGAGGATGTGAATAGAGAACACATAGTGATAGGCGTTCAGAATAAAAACGGACAAATTAAGCAAAAGCACAGGGAATTAAGGGAATGTGCAAAGAATAACAAGCAGTTGAATCTAATTGGAATATCGAGTGTGAAGCAGAGTTGGGAAAAGGTTGGAGTGTTGGCAGGGGCCAGACCTTGGAGGACCTTGCGTGTTCTGGACTGAGCTCAACCCTAATATCTGGCTGGCTGTCATTGGAATGCATCCAAGTCATCAAAATGTTCAAAAAAAAAAAAAAAAAGCAGCAAGCAAGAAGGCAAAGATGCTTGATACAGGTGGATTCCTTGAAGGGATCAACTTTGTTGCTTCCACAAAATGGATCTCAGATACTGGACTTTTCTAAATCCTCTCCAGAAGGCTCAAACCATGAATAGTCCCATTGCAATGTTGTGATGCTCAAGAAAAACACTATTGCAATAACTTAATACTTTTCTACCCACATTTAGATGGCTCTTGAATGATTCAGAAGGAAACTTTGAATGGGATATGGTTAGAAGCAGCTTGGGAAGTTCCCTTAGAAAGGTTAAGTAATATGAGAAGAGCCGCCCATAGATAACTAAAGAATGGGCATTGGAAGGTTCCTTTCCTTAATTCCTTCACTAACTCCCATCAACTTCCTGCCCCTGATACCCACTGCTTTCTAAGGAAACCTCTTAATCCTTAGGTAATTTGGGCTGAAGATACTTCTAATTCCTGAACAGCATTAGATTATCTGCGGAACTTCCCAGATGCTAAATGACAGGCATATTATTTAGGTCTTTTAATTCCAGGAGGCAGGGTAGTATAGCTGAAAGGGCATAAAATGTGAAGTCAGAATTATCACGAATATTTACCTACATTATAGCAGGCTGTTAGGTGCTCAGAAAACAAGGATAAGCCCTGTGCCTGATTTCTGGAAGCTGACAGTGAAATGGAGGAGACCTATAACTTTAATAACAATGTGGTAATGAAATGATAGGGCTCACAGGATACTGTAGAGCAAGAGATGAGACATTTAGCCAAGACCAGAGTGAGGGTTCACAGAAAGATAAGCCCTTAGCTGGGACTTGAAGTTTGGGAAGAAATTAACTGAGAAAAAAAAGCGAGGTTAGGGTACATTTTATTTCCCTCTTTTCTAATCTGTGTTTCATTTCTTTTGTGTCTTACCACAGAGTCTCTTTATGGTCTGTACACAGCAGGTTTGTGGTCCGATAGCGTCACTGTTTACATATCTTCATTAAGTTCTTGTTTGATTGGAATGAAAAGATCGTTTATTTCTGGATTAGATGACCTAAATCAGCAGTTTACTCAGGGTTTCCTAATGGATAACATTCAAAGCAGAATACATTTATTTACAAGGGCCTTGTCCTTTGAGGTGATACTCAAGCAGCCCATTAGCTTTGTTTGATGTCTCATTAGTACACAGGCAGTTGTTTGGGGATGCAGTATGGGTAGTGCGGAGAACCACAGATGTGGCCTATTTATGGACAGTCTGACTGTTAGAGAATGAATGGTCTGCTGGCCTCACTCGGTTCCTAGAGAATCACAACCTCACTCATTTCCCCTCTTCCCCACACCACACCTCTGCCCCCAGAGTGGTCTCTCTTCTTTTGATTGTTATTCGTGAACTTAATAATGCCTTTGAGACGCTGATGAAAACCAAGACTATTTAAGAAGATGCATAAGATCAGACAAAAGCAACTAAAGAGTGCAGAGATTTCCCCCACCATCTCCCTGCCTCACAATCAGAATCTTCAGTGTAAGGGAAGTGACTTTTTTTCTCTCCCTCCAAAGATTTCTTCTTGCAGTATAGAAACTAAGTTGTTCTATGTGATAAAGTTCCTAGAGAGAAGGAGAAAAAGAGATGGGTAGAGAGGAAAATGCTTTAGGCAGTGGAGGGTTGGTGCTGGAGGAGTAGTTTTTCTTGGGTTTTTGAGGAGAGAGATTCTGGAATAACTGCAGAAAAGAAGTAAAATGGGCAGGAGAGCAAAAGGCATTTTCTTTAAGTGCTTTTACACATTGCGAGTTTGAGTGCCTTTGAGTAGTAAGAGGAAAATATAGAATTTCTTATTTTTATTTATTTTTGCCATTGCACTGTGCTTCTGGCTGTAACAGGGCTTTGAGAGAAAATCGCATTGTGACATAGGCCTCTTCACATGATTCTGTAAGTACAACATGAAGGAAATTATGGATCACCCACCACCCAAGCCTAGTTTTAGATATCCAGGTTAAGAATGTCTGCTGTGGTGTTTGGATTACTGAAGTAATCTGCTAATTCATCTTCCTATCACCATTTTTCTTCTCCCATATTTTCTGTATTATAGTCACATGGGTGTGGTGCATAAACAATGAATCTTGGAACACTGAAAAAAAAGATGTAAATTGGATTATATAATTTTCTTGCTTATATCATTTTAATGGCTTACCTATTTGCATAAGTTTCATGGCCTGAATTGTGTTCCCTCCAAATTCACATGTTGAAGTCCTAACCCCCAGGACCACAGAATGTGACTGTATTTGGAGATAGAGACTTAAAGAAGTAATTAATTAAAATGATGTCATTATGGACTAGTCCAATATGACTGGTACCATTATTGGGAGAGGAGATTAGGTCCAGAAGAAAGACACATAAAGAAACCAGGAGAAGGTGGTCATCTACAAGCCAAGGAGAGGGCCTCTGAAGAGCCCTGCTGACAACCTTGCAGACACCTTGATCTTGGACTTCTAGCCTCTCGAATTGTGAGACAGTAAATTTCTGTTGTTTAAGCCACCCAGTCCTAGCAAAGTTATGTAATAAGTAAGATCCAAAATTTTTTTTTTTAAAAGATTTTATTTATTTATTTGACAGAGATCACAAGTAGACAGAGAGGCAGGCAGAAAAGCAGGCAGAGAGAGGGGGAAGTAGGCTCCCCATGGAGCAGAGAGCCCGACGTGGGCTTGATCCCAGGACCCTGGGATCATGACCTGGGCCAAAGGCAGAGGCTTTAACCCTGAGCCACCCAGTTACCCCAAGATCCAAACATTTTATAATGTCTTACAAAGTTCTGTGTAAAATTTGATCCTGCGTAATTTCCTCTTGCTCTTTAAACTCTAACCATTATGATCTTCTGATGACAGGACTTTAAAAAGTTATTTAATCTTCATGCTCATTGTTCCTTGTGTCTAAAGTCATTGTCCCCTCAGTACCTCCGCCCTCACCCCTCTGTGTAGCTAGCTCATTTTTATCCTTTATCTCTCAGTTTGTTACCTCTGACGGTCTCTAGCCCTCTGTCCCATTTATGTATGTATGTTCATTTGTATTTTTACTGTAGTTCTTTGTTTTCTCCGTAATAGTTTAACATAGCTTGCAATTATTTTATTTTGTTTATCTCACTAGTATGTTAACCCCATGGGGGCAGGACATCATTTGGTCTTTCTCATCCTCTTTTACTCCAGACCAAATGTTAACAGTTGGCTCCATTTCGAAGTCTAATGGACACTCCTACTGCTCACCTTACTTGACCACTCAGCAACATCTATCAGAGTAGGCTCTCTCCTTCTGGCCAAACTCTCTTCCTTGACTTCTGCTGGATCCATGCTTGCTTCCAACTCTGTGGCCACTCCTCAACCTCTTTTTCTCCTTTCTCCTCATCTTCTTCTGGCTTGTAGCAGTTTTTTAAGACTTGATCCTAGATTCTCCCTTATTGTTAACTCTCTCTAGTTTTTCCAAAATGCAAATGAATTGCTGCCCATGTTAATATCTATAGTCCAGATTTTGTTGACATTTAAGATACTGGAAACACTTAAACTTCAACATACCCAAGTCAGAATTTATAATCCTCTTTCCAAAGCCCGTTTCTCTTGCAGATTTTGTTGCATTGGAGACTGCACCACCATCCAACCAGCTGTGGAAATTATTTTTCTCCTGTTTCCAGTTTGTGATTAAAATCCTTTTGATGTTGCTGCCTAAATATCCCTAAAGGGTTCCCACATATCTCTTTATATCCCTGCTACTTTTGCCAGGTCCAAGCTACTGACCTCTTTCCTGCACTGTTACTGTAATATTCCCCTCCTGCTCTCCTGGTATTAACTCCTGTTTGTGTCCTTTCTATTCTCCAATGCTACTACTAATATTTGAAACATATTTCAAAAACACAGATCTAAACATTTTTCTATGTAAAACCTTTCAAATTCTCCCCATTGCTCTTAGGATAACAACTAAAAACATCAACATGGCCTTCAGTTCCACCATGTCTGTTTCATTCTGAGTCTCTTCCGTCATTCAGCTCCCTTTTGGTCACAGCTGTTTTCATTTGGTTCCTGATATGGCTCATGCTCCTTCTTTCCTCAGGGCCTTTCTACTCATTGCTCTCATTTCCCTGCCCACCCCACCTCATACCACTTCACTTAGATTACTTCAACTTGTTCTTCAGATCTTTGCTCATCAGGTCCACTTCCTAAATTTACTTTCAATGCACTGAATGAAGGTTGTAGTGATATTTGAGGGATTATAGAAGGTACCTGTACAGGTTAGGCTAAGGGTAGAATATTATGCAGCAACAAATAACCTCAAATCTCAGTGGCTTAACAGAACAAAATTGTATTTTTTCCGTCATGCCACATTTTCAGCACAGACTACCAGAGGGAGCTCTGTTTTCCATAGTCACTTAAGAACTTAAGAACTCAGACTGATGAAAGCTCCATTGATTTATGTTCCATGATCCCTGTGTCAGAGAGAAAATAATGTGGGGGCATGTGTTATGACACTTAAAATTTTAGCCTAGGAATGTTACCTGTCTCTTCTATTCATATTTCATTGGCCAAAGCAGGTCATATGGGTATACCTAATTTCAAAGGAGATAGAGAATATAATCCCACCACATACTTAGAAAGAGAAGAGCTGGAAATAGTTTATGAACAACACTGTAACAACTTTCATAGCAACCTTCCAGGTTAGAGAGAAGCTTCTGTGAGTCAAGGTGATGTCTG
>NC_081570.1:65224251-65293126 GCF_022355385.1 Mustela nigripes
TCTTTCTTTCTTTCTTTCTTTCTTTCTTTCTTTCTTTCTTTCTTTCTTTCTTTCTTTCTTTCTTCTTCACTGAACTCTGGGCAGCCTGTCTAGACTCTAAGTTCTATAAGAGCAGGGGCAATGTTTTGGCCCTTTTTATATTCCTAGTATGGCGTGTCTGTCATGTAGTAAATGTTACTAAACATTTATTGGCTGAGTGAGCAAATGAATAAATAAGAGCATTTAATGATGGCTGGTTTTATTTAATTTTTCAGAGATATGCAGACTGAGGTAATTTTTCCAAGAACATACCAAGGTCTAAATAATTTGTGTGTTCTTTTCATTTGGAATGAAGAAGCCAGTGATCAAGTGTCTGGTCCTTTTCTACTCTTTTCATTGTATGCTTTGAATCAGACATTTTGGAAGGAGAGGATATTATCCAGAATTCCTTCCACCTTTATTTTCTGCTTTATTTATGGATTTTTTTAACTTTATACATGCCAAAGATATTTTAAATTGTTCACTATTATTTACTATTTGATTAAAAACATTTTCAAACATCACTTTGCCTCTTTCTGATTGATAAGATTTGAACTGATTCCTTTTCCAGAAGGATGGCTTCCATTTGAATTGGAAATGTAATCCAGATTCAAAAACAAAGAAGTTAAAATAAACATTTTTTTCTGGTTCCAGAAATCAGCGTTAAAAGAAGGAAAAATGAGAAACACAAATGTTTCTGAAATCTTACTGAACCGTATTTATTGTTGTTACTAAATGGGCTTTCCTTAGCTATTTTCAAGTTGAAACCATCAAAAACAGGGTGAATGGACAGATAGAAGGAGATGGTGGAGATCTAAACACTTCGCCAGCAAGTTCTTTCCTGGCATAGAGCCTAAATGGGGCCAGCATGTTGGAGCCTCCTAACCTTCATTTCCTTCATAAAACACTTTTGTATTCTTTGGTAAATATGTTCAAGAAAGGGAAGCTAGCCCTTGAGTCACATGTTAACCTGCTGTCTCATGGCACCTGTGGGTTGGTCAGTTTGTCAGCTGTCTTAGGTTAACTGAAAGACAGAAGTCCTAATGGCTACTGACTGGACTGGTAATTAGCAACACCCTCCCTTCCCCCCGCCCAATTTGGTCTCATTTCATTACTTAATTCCGGTGAGGTATTGGTAGCTTTGCTGCTAGGTGGTTACTGCACTTAAGTAAATCTTAAAGCTCAGCAGAAAACAGTCTGATTAAGATAAAGAGGATAAGTATCTTGTTCTTTTATTTGTCTTGCTCCAAAAGAACACAGTTAAGAAATTATAAAATAGGTTCTTTGGAAATAGGCTGATCTCCTAAATGGAACTACTCTGGGCAATTCAGTGCAATAAGAAAATCCAGTAGAGCTGTCATTCTAGATGTCCCATTTGTCCTCAGGATAAAAAATTTGTTTGTTAGTTTTTGACTTGAGAATATATTTAAATTTTGCTCCTCACAGCACAAGCTGACTATAACATTACTATTATATGGGCTATTAGTGTTACATGGTACATATATCCTGTTGGTAGGGGATAGAATTCTTTTAGTTCCTGGCATTTATCTGGTATTAGGGGTATTTGGTTAGACCAGTAATAAGCTCATATGTCCTTGTATGATAATAAGCTGCCTTCTTGTTTGCCTTTCCCATCTGATTGGGAGAGCTTTGAGGGCAAGAATGTATCTTCTGTGTTTTCCAACTGATTTTATTTATTTATTTTTATTTATTTTTTTAGTTGTTGAAAGAATACATTTTATTTTTTAAAATTTATTTTATTTAAACTCAGTTAATTAACATACAGTGTGTTCGTTTCAGAGGTAGAATTCAGTGATTCATCATTGGCACCCAGTGCTCTTTACCTCACGGGCCCCCCTTAACGTCCTTTACCCAGTGACCCCACCTGTCTATTCCCTCCCCTCCAACAACCCTCCGTTTGTTTCCTATGGTTAAGAATCTCTTATGATTTGTCTCCCCGGATTTCATCTTGTTTTATTTCTCCCTTCCTTCCCTATGATCTTCTGCTTTGGTTCTTAAATTCCACATATGAGTTGAATCATGTGATTGTCTTTCTCCGAGTGACTTATTTTGCTTAGCATAATGCCCTCTAGTTTCATCCACATTGTTGCAAATGGTAAGATTTCATTTTTTTGAGGGCTGAGTGGAATTCTGTTGTATGTACGTACACCACATCTTCTTTGTCCTCTCACCTGTCGATGGCCTAGGCACCCCAGTGTGTATAGTAGCAATGTCTGAGATAACCAAACTCTGAAAAGAGCCCAGATGTCCACCAACAAAGTTCAATTGATTTTAAATTGTAACTTGAAATGCTTCATGCAGCTGGAACTGTTGTTGGGTAACCATGATGCCAGGGGTTTGGGGATTGACCTTGTCAGAAATACTGGGCTTAGCTGCAAGAAGCCTTTTCCCTGGCCTGTGGGCCCCACCCCTCATCACATATTGCGTAACTGGGCCTTGGGTCATTGACACCTTGGCTCCTGGGCTTCTCTCAGATGTGCTGGGGGTTTCATGATCATTGTAACCCCCTTCTTCCTGATTATTCCTAATCTCCTGTGGGAACTGAATATATGCTTGATGAAAGAGCAACGGAGGGTGTGTGCGGACGCCTCAAATAGTTCTTGGGCTGCCATTTCAAATTTCCTGTCAGTACAGTCCGTCCTTGGGGATTTAGGCACTATCTAAGAAGACCTAAATAAAAGTCTCTTACCTGAGAAAGATACCAGTGTCATTCATATCAGCAGAGGTCAAAATGATACAACCCAGGGCAGAAATAATTTGATGGGAGAGGGGTGGGTGGGGCATCAGAAGGACCTACGCAAGGGCCCTTCCTCAGGCTGCCGGGCTGAATGGGGTCTCTGGGTGAGAGAAGGGGGAAAGGAATGGGCTGCTGGTGGGGTCTCCGGGTGAGCAGGGAGCGGTATAAGGAGATGCCGAGCCCTGGAGAAGTACAGATACTATTGAAAGAGGGAGCATTGAAAATGAGGGGAGGGGGTTGCCAAAGACCCACCAGTGCTTTAAGGTTTTGCATCAGGAGCCCTGATTTATTCTGCCCACAGCAAAGGTTGTGTCTAAGGAGGTCACGAGTGCAGTGAAAATGAACTCATCAGATGCAGGGTCACTTGGTGGCCTGTGAGAGCCCTGATTGTCTAACTTTATCCTCATCCTAGGAATGCTTATAAAGCAGGGTCAAGGTCATTTTGGAAATCATGAATTAAACGAAAAAACAAAACAGACAATACCCCTACTAGCTAATTGTGAGCTTACTGGGCACTCGTAAACTAAACCTTGTTTGTTTACTGAATGTGGAGAAGAATTTAAAAATAATAATGAGTTTGCACATAGCATTTTCTAGTTTATAAAGCACCTTCATGTTCTGAATCTTTTCAGTATTCCAGTGAAGTAGGGAGGTCTGTTGGTATCCCCCATTTACAGATAGGGACGCTGAGGCTTGGGGAAGTTGCTTAACTTGCACATGTTTACGTGGCTGCCAAGTGGCAGACGTTAAGACCAGAGCCCAGGCCCTCCTGATCCGAGATCTGTGTGTTCCTCTGTGTCAATCTTCCCCCAACCACATTTCCCAGGCGAGCAGCTCAGGCTTAATTGTCCAAGGCCTTTTCTTGCCTGGCTGTCCCAACCTAAACACTTCTAGGATTACTTCTTGAATTCAATTTTGACCTTGGTGAAAGGTGTTTTAAGTCAAGGTCGTGAAGATTTAAAGTGATAGTACGTAAATTATGGCTTTTATTTCTCAAATCTGGTGTCCGTCAGGGTTTACCCGACTGTAGCTGAGGTTATGATATTTACACAAATGTTTTCGTGTGGGGACAGAAGCAGATGATAGTGCTGAGAGATGTTTATCCAGCTTGCAGAAATTCAAAGCCCTGTTGTTGTCTTGAGCATGTTGTGCTCCTTTGGTCCCTGTATTCTCAGAAAGAGAAGTTACTTAGGGAAGTATATGGCCCCCTTGGGCTGAAACTTGACTGTTTCCAGTGGGCCCTTCAGGGGCCTCCACCAATCATGTGGGTGGCCCTCACACTGCCTCAATAGAAGGTCAGCTTTGCTTACTTCAAGTAATTATCGTTATTAATTTACTAATAAGGGTGTCGCTTATTAAGTGCCTTCTCTGTGCCAAGCACAGTGCTAAAACCATTTATACATGACCTCCAATACTGAAAACCATTATATAAAGTAGGCATCGTGATCTGCATTTTATTGGTGATGAAATCAGAGAGGTTAACTTATACAGGTCCTAGAATTAAGTCAGCTTAAACTTGGCCAGTTTCAGTCTTGTATCTGAAATGTTAGTATGGGCTATTCTATAACAAAACAAATTAAAAAAGATACAGAACTTTATTAATTCTTGTACACCACAGTGGATAAATTAAAGACCTCTCCTCGTGATTGTGGGAACCGTGGGAACTCTCTGAGCTTGTTTTCATTCCTCAGGCCTGCTACTCCGGGGTGGTTGGGAGTGTGTGGCTGTATCTGGGGTCTTTTCTTTGGTGGGGGCAAGCTGTGCAACTCTGACCTTACATGGGTCTTTTTGAGCACCCCATTTTAGATTGGTTGAACTTTTCACTTCCTGTATCACTTCTGGATCAATAAATTAAAAGGGTTTTTGTGTCTGTGAAAAGGTAGGTTTCTTTTCTCTTTGTGTTTTTCTTCTTCTTCTTCTTTTTTTTTTTTTAGGAGAGAGAGAAAATCTGAAGCATGCTCCATGCCCATCACAGAGCCGGACACAGAACCCAATCCCACAACCCCGAGATCACGACCTGAACCAGAATGGAGTTGGACGCTTAACTGATTCAGCTACCCAGGTACCTCGAAGAGGTAGTTTTAGACCCAGAGGATTTATTTACCTTAGAGAATGTCTGTCAGGGAGGCATATTGGCTCTTGAAATAAGCTTCTTAGAGTTGTTTGCAGTAAGTGCTAGCCTGCTCTCCTATATGAGTAATTTCTCTCGGGAAGTGACTTGAGTCCTTGGAAACATCTGGCTCAATAAACACACCATCCGCACAGCTGGGCTTAGGGAAAGTTGTGCTGGCGAGCAGCTGTGGTGGAGTGGGCTTGGGCGCCGACTGTGACCTTGGCAAATTCATCCAGTTTATTAGTGCCTCCATTTCCTTAATTTGGATTCAAATATGTAACACGAGTTTCAGCTGCATGGTGATGGACCACGCATCCTCTAGTGCTCTGGAATGATCCTGAAAAAACAGCTCTGTAAAATATCTTGCTTTCCGAACACTACAGAGTGAGCGTCGTCGTTGGCCAGTACTTTTGTTGGAGTAATTTTCTTTTTCTGGCGGAGAGAACGGGAGAGCTTCAGTTTCTCCTCTTGCAGGTGGCAATGAGCCCGACTTCCCTCTTGTCTCTCTTGAAAAAACTACTAAAAATTACCCCAACACCAAACTGTCATGTGTAGCAGATGCATCCCGCTGTTTGGGGGTAATGTAGCAGGTGTGTGGGGTTGCTACATCTCATTGGAGAGAAGGAAACAGCTGAGAAGGAAGGATTTGCCATCATTCTCTTCAGAGTCTCTGACCACTGCCCCTCCCCCCCACTGGTGTCCCCTCAGGGGACACCCACCAGCAGCTCCTCAGCTCAGGCCTTTCTCTTGCCCAGCATCTTCCTCCTTTATCCCACGTCCCAGTAGCCCAAATCGCTGTCTCCCCTATCAATTTATGGTAAAGGCCATTTGACCTCTTCTTTGTTTAAATCCCTCTCTTCTGCCCCGGGTGAGGACGATGGATTTACCTTTAATAACCAGGCAAGTTCATTAAGGTATTTTCCCAGAGGAGAGTAAGTCTAGTGTGTGGAAGAGGTTTCCTTCCTTGCTTCTTTCCTTCCCTCCTCTCTTCTTCTCTTCTTTCTTTGGGTTGTTACTGGCTTTTCATAGCAATTCGTTTATTCTATGAATTTATTCACCTTGGTCTCCCTAAGGCAGCAGGCAGCGTGATTATTCCGATCACAGATTAGATTTGTGTTTTCTTTCCTTAAAACTTTTCACAGTCAGGAGTCAGATTCAAAGCTCCCATGGTGGCCTTTGGGACCCAGAGTTTTGCTGTTCCTGGTTCCCTCACTGACTTCTGACCAGCCATGACCCCTCCCTCACTGTGCTCCGGCCAAGGTGGCTTGCTGGGTGGGTCCAGCCAAACTCCGTGGCATCCCGGGATCCAGAGCTTCCACTCACTTCTTTCAGGACTCTGATTAAAGGTCTTAGGATTAGGGAGGTCTTCCGTGACTGCTTTGTGAAATTGCACCCTCCACTGTTCCTTTACCACAAAATATTGTTATTTAATTATTTATATTACATATATATTTAAATTATATAATTTATATTACGAATATATATATATATATTTGTTGTTGCTGTTGTTTGTTTCCCTGCACTTGAATGAAAGTTGAAAGAGTAGAGTTTTGTTAAATTTTTTTCTGACTTAGTGCTCTTTCCACATTTCTTATTTTTTTATTTTATTTATTTATTTTTTAAAAGATTTTATTTATTTACTTGAGAGAGAGAGCCTTAACAAGGAGAAGGTCAGAGAGAGAAGCAGACTCCCCATGGAGCTGGGATCCCAATGCGGGACTCGATCCCAGGACTCCAGGATCATGACCTGAGCCGAAAGCAGTCGTCCAACCAACTGAGCCACCCAGGCGTCCCTTTCCACATTTCTTATAACAGTGACTTGCTTGTAGTTGTCCTTGATACATATTTTTTGAATGAATGAATGAGTTGAATGAATGAATGAATGAACAAACGTGTTTAGCAGACAGCTGTTTCTTGAGCACCTACATGTGTCAGAGCCTATGATCTCTATCTTAGCAGATTATATTGTGAGAACTAGTTATGCAAAGATCCTTCCTTAAATGCAGTGTTCCTCAAATGTAAAACATTGTTACTTATGTTCCCCATCTCCTTTCATTTTTTCTCTCACAGTTAGGTACCCAGGAGGCCTATTGTTCTATATGAGGAATGGGTAGACTTTTGCTTTAAAGGGCCAGACGGTAAATATTTTAGGTTTCGTGGGCCATACTGTTTCTGTCTTGACCACTCCGCTTGGCAGTTGCCCCAGGAAAGTGGCCATAAGCAGTAGGTAAAGAACGAATGTGACTGTCTTCCAACAAAACTTCGACCCAGAGTTTGCTAACCCTGCTTGGAAATTTCACAGATTTCTTTCACAAATCAATCCCAAATTTGTTAGTGCAAATTTGTTAGTACCTTTCCTACAGTAACTGTTATTTTAGGGAATTTTAAAAAAGAAGGTTTCACTGAACAGGAATCATTGGCTGGTAGTGGAATTTAAGGAATCAGCATAATCTCAAACCAAGATCAAGTGGTGGTGGGGAGGGAACTTTCCCAATCAACCTTACACTTTAGTTCTTACGCTTGAGAAAGACCTACCCTGTTCCTCAGTAGTCAGTCTCAGGAGACTGAAAACAGAAGATGAATGGGGGCATTGGCCGAATCATTCTAATTTTGCCCAAGTTCAAAGTGATGTGGAAAACAAGCATTCTTTCATGATCAGATTTTAACATATTCACTAGGGATGATCTGTGCCCTCAAACAGTTAAAGGGCTTCCTTTGCCAGGATTATAGTACATTTTGTAGGAAGTGTATCTCTAAATATCAGGCTGGATTACCACCCTGGTGCTGGGCAGCTCTCTCTCAGGCTCAAGTTCCAAATTGTCTGTTTTATGGTTTATTTTTCATGGTTTTATTTGCCAGGAAAGGCAATCTTCGGTGAGCATGCTTGACAACACTGCTGAATTTCTGGATCCTCAGCTTGGCTTCAACCTTTCTAGCCATAGGAGAGATTGTATTAATTTAAATGTTAGGTTACAGGCAAATCAGTGGGTTCCATATGTTCCCTGTCTTGTGCCATCTCTGTTAATTTGAAACATACTGCTGTTTGGCAGGGCCAGAGCAGATTTCTGGCAACTGAGTCGTTATGTGTATATGTGTAGTGTTTTTTTGTTAAAAAAAAAAAACCCAAAAAACAAAAAATTAGGGAAAAAGATCTGATGAGTCAAAGTATTTCACAAAACTGAATTTCCACGTATAGATTACAGAGAAAATGTGCTTCATTAGTAAGATGCTATTGTATTCTGGTAACCAAAATTAAAAACATATTTAGGAAATGTTCCATTGCTTTTCCAGGATTGTAAGTTCCGTATGGGCTACGTGTTGCTATTTTTTTTAAAAAAAAGCTTTTAGAGTTTATTCTTCTTGCGTGATAACCAGCTTTGAAGAGGGTGTTTCCTGATGAAACTTTGGACGGTAATGTAATGCCACTGTAGAGATTTGGTTTCTTTGGTTTTGTACAGTGTGGGTTTTCTTATCACAATGCTGGATGAAAACACATCAGAAACACATATTGGGTAAGAAGTGAAGGGACCAGAAAGGCTGTGCCAGAAAGGAGAATTTATTTTAGAACATTGTCCTGTCCAGTCAGGGAATAGGGAAGGGAGAGTAGGTATTTTTTAGAAGAAGATTACTTTCTTAGCTTAGATACTATTAATAAACAGTTATTCCAAAAATTACAAGGTTATCTTTTGGTCTGGGTTTTTTCTTTGGCTTCTGGCATTAGCTTTTTACCAAGAAAAAAGAAACAATTTGAATAAATTTATTACCTGGGAAATAAATTTTTATGTCTACCTAATGATAAGATTACAACTATGTACACTTCAGATAGGAGTTTATTAGAGCAATCGCTCCCTATATCACAAATTAGGTTTACTTCTTCCTCTGCTTCCCTTTTTCCTTCTTCACCTTCTCCATCTCCTCCCCTTCCTTCTCCTCCTCTTCTTGTTTGAATCTATTAATAAAAATAACAACATTAGACAGTTTTTGGTTTTAAAATGGGATTTTATATAACTAGACAATCCACATAGTGTTGGATGTTAGATACAAAGCCAGATAGTTCAGTTAACATGAACACATGTCCTTCCTATTTCTAGAACAAGATGTATGACGTGAAACCCTGATTGTTTTTTTCCCTTTTACATCCAAGTTAGCTCTATTATGTTAGTATCAGCAGATGGGTTTAATTTGAGTAATTTTTCACTTTGGACCACCTCATGCTTTTTCCCCGGGAGCCATAACTGGGAGTGATCTCATAGAAGGGATTGCATAAATGATACTCATTAGGGTTGTTTAAGAACTTGAGTGGATATGCCCAGTTGATAATAAAATTGGAAAATAAACAATAATTAAACATTATCAAAAACCCTCACCAAACTCTTTTTCAGATCTCTGGACATTGTGATAAGAGCTAAATCAGTTGTTGTGACTAATATGTTACTTGGAATTTAAATTTAGGGATTTTTGTTGTTTTTGTTGTTAGCAAGTCTAACCTTTCAAATCATGCATATTTTTAAAATAAAGATTTTATTTATTTATTTATTTTAGAAAAAGAGAGAGAGAGAGAGAGCATGTGTGCATGAGGGAGGGGTAGAAGGAGAGAGAGAGAGAATCTCAAGGAGACTCCCTGCTGAGTGCAGAGCCTGATGTGGTCTCAATCTCATGACCCTGAGATCATGTTCTGAGCCAAAATCAAGAGTCAGAGGCCAACTGAGCCCACCTAGGCACCCCTCAAATTATGCATATTTAATTTAATTAATTTTTTAAAAAAATTTTGTTTATATGTTAGAGAGTGAGAGAGAGACGGTGAACACAGACGGGGTGGGGAAAGCATAGGCAGAGGGAAAAGCAGGCTTCCTGCTGAGTAAGGAGCCCCATGTGGGACTTGGTCCACATGAGTTGAAGGCAGATGCTTAACCAACTGAGCCACCCAGACATCCCAAATTATGCAAATTTTAAATAATGTATCACTTTTCATTTTGCTTTAGAGATTTAACAACATTTAAAGCTTTATTATTTAGTTTGCTTATCATGTCAATCTTACAAGATGGGCATGTTGTCCCTGGTTTATTGGAATAGCAGCCCTCCAAAGTTAATCCAATCTCTGTCTGGTGCTGGTGAGATTAGACCTGAAAAGCAGAGGGAGAATGACACTCAGGTGTGACTACTAGGTTGTGACTTTAGGCACATGTCTTGTGAATTTATGTGCTATATTTCAGAACGAATAAAGGTGGTGGCTTCTGTAATCTGGAGCCCATTTAACAAAAACATTAAAAATGACTAAAATACTACCTTCTTCTCATGGACAGTTACCTAACACAACATACTGCTGAGAGTTACAGTGAAAAAAAAAATGGATATATCATCTTCCTTGCTTTAACGACACAAAATTAGTTTCAGTTACACTTAGTTTCAGTTACACTTCCTACATTGAAGACACTTTGTGGAATCATGGTGTCAGTGTTAAGTTTGCAGCTCTACATGTAGACTGGCATCTGATTCTTACCTTTCCCTCTGGCCAAAGCATGGTTTTCTGTCCCTATGAAGCCAGGTATGGTCATGTGACCTGCTGTTGCCAATGAAACTGGAAGAGAGAGAACATCTGGGTGGAAGCACTCAAAAGCTGGGTGTGCTTCTCTGTGCTCTCTTTCCTTCGCTTTGGCAGTCACTGAGGCACATGTTGACGTGGAGATGCCATTACACTGAAGCAGTCAGGAATGCCCAGCCAACACATGGAGGGCAGCTGCCCTGGAGAGCATCCTGGACTGGTGATGGACTCTGAATAAGAGTCTTAACTTTTGTTGTTAAGTCACTAAAATTTTGGTTACTGCAGCAACCTGATCAATTAAAAATGAAACTGAGCTAAGGTAGTTCTTTTAATTCCCCAAAGGTTCCCACTGGGCCACAGCATGCTATTACCTCTTTTAAGCATTCTACTTTCCTCCCACAACACCCCCAAAATCAATGTTTTTGAGTAATATGTGACTATATCATAGAGTTACTGAATAATTTGTAGAATCTAGAATTATTAAGGCCACATCACTCAAAACCTCTTTTAAATCATTTTTTCAGTGAGGTCAAACCAATTAGTTTACTTTTTGGGAATTCAAAAAATACCTAGCTAGCCTGTCAGCCATATTCTACCATTAATTACCAACAATACTTTATCTCTAAGATTAAGTATATATGACAACGAACCAGTTCTAAGCTTATTGGAGATTTTATATATATATACATATTCTCTATAAAATAAATTCATACATATATATATACATACATATATTTAACTATTAAAAACTATGGTACATGTTTTATAGCTTTTTTTAATAATATGCAGAGTGCTATAGAAACAAATTACCTTTCCAAGGGTCTGATCCCTTTCAGAGAAGAGGCAACAAAACAGATCATAAACCTCATATCATGCTGGCAGTGACTATACATACACACACACACACACACACACACACACACACACATATATTTGGCTCTGTGTCTGGTCATTCTTTTTTATGGCTGAATAATATTCCATTATACACACACATACACACATATATCTATATCTTTGTATCTATATCTATTTATCAATCTATTTATCCATTGCATCTTATTTATTCATTAAAGAGTTTCAATGGGGGAGAACTTCCCTCTAGATTAGGTGTTGCTGAGAAATGAATCATCCATTAAAATTTTACTCAACTGATGATTAGAAATATATATCCTACTTTCACACATTTTTGTACACTCTATATAAATGTCTGACTGGGACCACATTGCTAGGGTCCTTGAAGTTTAAGCTTTCTTAGTTTTAATCATTTCCCTGGGCATCAGTGAGGGAGACTGACAGGGAGAGGTTAGAAAAAAAAGAGGACATAGCAAGAGAAATGCGGGTAAAAACCCTGGATAGAGAGAGTTTCAAGGAACAAATAACCATCAGTAGCATACTCCTCAGAAAGCCAAGTGAGATAAGGGCTGGAAAGAATCCTGGTAGACACGAGGTCATTTCTGACCTCATTGTACATGGCAAATATCTATTTCTCTTCTCCTGATCCTCTAGAATGGCTCCTAAACCCTGCAAGAATATGGAAGGTGAGGTTGTCAGTTGGCGAACATCATTATGTGTCCTAAGATGAAAGAAGCTTCCTGAAATCTGAGAATATGAAGGAAATATGAATGTGAAGAAAATTTGGGAAACAATCCTATTATACAGAAGACCATTATGTTGTCAGATTAGAGAGCCTTGATAGCAGCTACCTACATAACAGCCTTCATAAATGGCTAATGTGTGGTGATCACATTTTTATATATTTTGCCCCATGATGAATTTCCTTGAACATGTTGATATATTTTTCCTTTGATGTATTTTTCATCTCTAGAAGTCTCATTGGGTTTTTAAAAAAATCTCCCATTTTTATCCTCCTCATGTTTGTGTTTTCTTCTCCCTCTCAAACATAAAAATCGTAGTTATAATTATCTTAATGCCCTTTTCTGCTAATTCCAACTCTACAATTTCTGGATCTGTTCCTGTTTGATTTTTCTTCTGGTTGTGGGTCACATAAAACTGGCATTTTGAAAAAGATTTTGTGTATTTATTTGACAAAAAGAGGTCACAAGTAGGCAGAGAGGCAGAGAAAGAGGGGGAAGCAGGCTCCATGCCAAGCAGAGAGCCCAATGCGGGTCTCCATCTCAGGACCCTGGGATCATGACCTGAGCCAAAGGCAGAGGCTTTATTTAACCCATTGAGCCATGAGGCGCCCCATAACTGGCATTTTTTGATTGGGTACCAGACTTCTGGAATTTTAGATTATCTGGAATTATTTAGATTTGGTCACATTCCTTTCAGAGGTGTTTCCGAATGTTCTGGTATGTAGTTAAGTTGCTTAAATCAGTTTGACCTTTGGAGACTTGCTTTTAATCTTTGTTAGGGCAGATCTTGAGTAGTATTTTGTCTAGGGCTAATTTGGTCTCACTACTAGCGTGCTAACCTTTCTGAGGACTACCCAATATCTTGACTATTAGGACATCTTTCAACCTCCAAATTGGATTAGACAGCCTCCAACCAGAATGGAAGGAACATAAAATATTCCCAGCCTTGTGTAACTTCAGGGAATTGTTTGATTCTGTTTATTAGTTCTTTGCTTGGCCTTGGCAGTTTCTTCTCATGAATGCCAGGATAGTCATATTATATCTTTCAAGATTGGAGTGGGGGGACCCCTCTGCATTCTCTGTGCTGTTCTCTATTCTTTAGTATTCTTTTCTATGCCTTCTAGCTTTCTTGGCTTCCCCGTTCTATGATCTCTGTGTTATTAACTGAGTGATACCACTGATCTCTGTTTGGGTCACCCATGCTCTGTGTTGCAGATTAGAAATTCTTCTAGATGATAATCAGGAGTCATCTCAATGGTTTTTATTTTCCCAGGGATCAAATCTCATGTTGCTTCTTGTCCAATGTCTGAGAACTATTTTTTTTTCCATATATTTTATTTAGTCTTCTTATTATTTAAGGTAGAAGGGTAAAGCTATCCCTGTTACTCCATCTTGGCTGGAGGTAAAAGTTCCCAGAATGCTGATTGCTGATTGATGTATAAGAGTAAGATTTCTCCACAAATATTCTTAGAAATTATTGCTTCTTAAACACATAAGCAAAGGCTTGCCATGAAAATAACTTGCTTTTTACCTCTTCCAAGGTCTAAATCTCCAACATTTTTTTTTTCTCATTATGTTGAGTGAGTTTGTTTTGTGTTATTTTTTAAAGAATAAATTTTCAGGAAGATCTGTAGAAAAGCTGATTGAAAAAGTAAGTTCTGATTGTCCTTCACTTTTTGAAAGAAATATTCTAAACAATAATTAGTTTTCACTGCAGAGTGGTTTTCCTGCCACTCTGCCACTCTCCTGTGTTATTCTAATTAATTAAAAACCAACCAACCAACCAGTCAAATGTGAAATCATTTTCATTTTATGTGCTCACTGACTATGAAAGAACTGAAATGAACTATAAATTACAAACCAGAAGCTTTCTAATTACTGTAGTCCTGTTGTAACTGTTATTTATACAAGTAATCCAGCTCATGTTGACTTTGGAGTACAGAATGATACAGTAAGATGTTCTGAAGCAGCAATGTGTCCATGGTGCAAACATTGCAGATGTATGTTCTGAAACTGAAGGAAACATCACTGAAGATTGAAGCATAAAGAATACCCCCATGAAACATTTCTTTTTCTATTGAGTTATTTTAGAAACAAATTTCATAGGGTCCAGTCTTTCTGCCCATATAAAAATTATTTTTATATGGAACTTTCAGATTGAACGGATTGCATGGAGCACTGGGTGTGGTGAAAAAATAATGAATAGTTTTTCTGAAAATAAATAAATTAATTAAAAAAAAGTCACTGCATAGTTGTGAATGAATTTCAGGCTAGAAAGGAATTATTTCACTGAGGAATTAGGACAAAGGAATGCTATATAGGCTAGATACAGAAAATTGTTCTTCCTGTATTTGTCAACTGTGCATTGAGTGTCTCCACTATGTGTGAGACACAGTGCTGGGAAATTAAAACCAACCAACCAACCTACAAAGTTATTTTCTCAAAAAGAAGGGACTACTTTGAGTTTTATTGCCTTCTAAGTTGCTTGTTTAATGCTAAACAGTGGATTTTTTCTCCTCCCTTGGTTCATAGAAAAATGTGGGACAGATGGTAATTCTTCATGATATGACATAATTTGATCTTCAAGGTTTTGTTTTCATCTATCATTACATTAGTTTTGGCTTTTTGTTTTGTTTTGTTTTGTTTTTTGGCCTCTCAAAAAAGAAAAAAAAAGAAGGATTCTTTTCCATTAGCCATACTTGTTAAAAAATTTAGGGCTACTTTTAGAGTTCAAGTAAAAGCTGCATTATGTAACTCTACTTTTTAGATTTTAAAGGTTTAGGCATCCTTGCTTGTTATTTGGCATGGTTCTGCTGGGCTGTGTTAAGTTCGGTTTCTATACTGGTCTTAACTTATATATCTTGATCTCATCTCTGACTACCCAGTTTTGACTTACACTTTTTTCCTCTGGCTTTCTGTCTGCTTGGATGTTCTAGTTTGAGTCTTAGCTCAATTAAACTCTTCTGGCTCTTGAATTTCTGCATCACTTTCCAGTAGATGATTTGTTCACTCTTGGCACAGAATTTTCGTTGGTTGGCTGTCCTGGTAGTGGTGAGTCATTCTCCTACTCCACCCATCACTGCTCTTTGGCACGAGCCTGAAAAATGTGGCTGTGTACCTGGAGAAGTCTGTAGCCAGGACCAGGTAAATGTCTTTAGCTACTTTCCTCCAAAAGGAGTTTGCCATTTACAATGCTTTTGTATTGTTTCATGCTCTCATTTTGTATTACTACTTCTGAAACCCTTTGGGTCATATGTACATTGGATTTACCCAGGGTCTCACAACTTGGCTCTGAAGAGTGAAGAATGGAATCTCAACTCACTATTAACAGACTCATAGTTTATTCTGGTCAGTGTAGCTCCACCACTTTCAAGCCGCCAGATCCCATTTAATGATCTGCCTTACTTTGAGTACATTCTTTTAATATCATATCTATTTAGGTACTTGATTAATTAGAACAGTGACAAAATTTGCTAGTTTAGATATTTTCTTAGAACTCTAACCAATAAAATAAATCTGGATGACTGAATCATCAAAAAACCTCATTAGAATAAATTAGCAATGACTAGTAATTATTGATAGTTAAGTTGAGTAAAATAAGTCAGTGTACATGTATTGAAAACCCGCTCCACGACCAGCACTGTTAAGTCTCTGAAAAAGACATGGACTTTGCCCTTTTGGAGCTCAGGGTCAAGATGGGTAGGTAGACCCTCAACAGACAATTTCAAGAAGATGTAGAAAGTGCACAGTACTCCCTATACACAATACACTATTGGAAAGGGTGGGAGGGACAGCCATCCAGTCTGGAGTTAGCGCAGTTGGGGCAGGTGAGGAAGAAATATTCCTACAAAAAGTGATGATTGGACTGAGTCCTAAAGAGGAGCAGACTTATCCAGGTAAAAAACCTAGGGCAAGAGATTATAGAACAAATGACTTGCCCTGAGTAAGAAAGACTTGATCCCTCACCTTCTAGAGTGAGATAATTTTGTTGTAATCTTGTGTTATAGGTTAGAATGGCCAAAATTAGCAAGACAGGAAACAACATGTGTTGGAGAGGATGTGGAAAAAGGGGAACCCTCTTACACTGTTGGTGGGAATGAAAGTTGGTGCAGCCACTTTGGAGAACAGTGTGAAGATTCCTTAAGAAATTAAAAATAGAGCTTCCCTATGACCCTGCAATTGCACTACTGGGTATTTACCCAAAGATACAGATGTAGTGAAAAGAAGGGCCATCTGTACCCCAAGGTTCATAGCAGCAATGGCCATGGTTGCCAAACTGTGGAAAGAACCAAGATGCTCTTCAATGGATGAATGGATAAGGAAGATGTGGTCCATAGTGTATACTATGGAGTATTATGCCTCCATCAGAAAGGATGATTACTCAACTTTTGTAGCAACATGGACGGGACTGGAAGAGATTATGCTGAGTGAGATAAGTCAAGTGGAGAGAGTAAATTATCATGGTTTCACTTATTTGTGGAGCATAATAAATAACATGGAGGACAAGGGGTGATGGAGAGGGGAAGGGAGTTGAGGGAAATTGGAAGGGGAGGTGAACCATGAGACACCATGGACTCTGAAAAACAATCTGAGGGTTTTGAAGGGGCGGGGGGTGGGAGGTTGGGGGAACCAGGTGGTGGGTATTAGAGAGGGCACGGATTGCATGGAGCACTGGGTGTGGTGCAAAAAAAATGAATACTGTTATGCTGAAAAGAAATAAAAAATTAAAAAAAATGATTTGGATTTTGTGTAATACTCTATAGTATGTCCATGTTAGTATCAAGCATATTTTAAAATCTTTATAATTTTAGTATAATCATCATTCTAGGAAAATGCTCCATATTTATCCTGTGATTTTTTTTATACCCCTGGCAAATCATCAGTTACTCTTGTGAAAATTAGAATCTGTTTGAGAAGCTTTGACAAACACTTCAGAATGTTGATTATAGATTTAGACTGACCTAGTTTGAATCCTGACTCCATCTCTTCCTAAATGGATATATTACTTAAACTGTCTTAAACTTTAAATTAATTTATTCAATTATAAAATGTGGATTCTAGGAGATGGAAATGAAAGCATGTGTAGAGAGAACCTGTCACAATAGATCACTTGGTTCATGAGTGGAGATTACATGTTTTTCTTAAAGTTGGGGAACATGTATGTCTTGTCTCTCCTTTGTATGCTCAGCACAATGCCTGGCATAGTAAATAGTTACGAGATTGATAAGGCAAGCACTCATTATTTAATAATGTCAAGACTCTTCATTTCAATGTCAACTTAGAAGTTTTGAATAGTGCCTGGAATGTATTAGGTCTCAATAAATATTTCCTGATTGCTTGATTTGATGAATAACTTCACTTAGCACTTGTCCTCAGAAAATGAGGACCGAATAGAACGTGGGCTGTATAAATTCAAGATGAATCCTGTATCACTTACTGTGGTACTTGGGCTCAGTGTCTACTGTGAGAAATGGCTATAGAATATGGATGCAGAGAATCACATGAAAAAAATATGCAGATTAATGAGTGGAACTCATTTCAACCACCACTTAGGTCAGCCTCCTCAGGAGCCTCTCCATGCTATATCCCAATTGCAGTTCCCTTCCTTCTTCAGTCACCACTGACTTTTACAGTAATCATTTCCTTGCAGTTCTTGATGGTTTTCTCATCCAAGGTGCATCCAGTACAGTAGTATTGTCAAATAAAAGAAAAATCTTGAGTCTCTTTTAACCTACAAATTCTGCTTTTATCCCTATTATTCTCTTTGCAGAACTTGGTCTGTTTTGCTTGACCTCTCGAGTCTCCCACCATCAGGAGTTTACTGATTGAATACTCATGGTGCATTTAACTTGTTCCTTTGTTCCCTGTATTTCCTGAAAATTGGCAGTTGGATCCAGAGAAATGATCAGACCGAGGTTCTAACCCTTTGACAAGACTATGGATGCTGATGTTTTCTTTTTCTTTCCCCTCTCTTTTTCTTGAGGTACAATTGACGTACAACTTTGTATTAGTTTCAGATGCACAGCATGATTCAGTATTTGCATATACTGCAAAATGCTAACCACAATAAGTCTAGTTAATATCTGTCACCACACGTGATTACAGAATTTTTTTGTGGTGAGAACTTTTTAGGATTTCCTCTGCTAATAACTTTCATATATGTAATACAGTATTATTAACTATAGTTGCCATGCTATCCATTTATATTCCCATGGCTTTGTTATTTTATAACTGGAAATTTGTACCTTTGACTTCCTTCTCCCATTTCTGTCACCCACAGACTTTGCCTTAGGCAACTGCCAATCCATTCTCTGTATCTATGAACTGGGTTTTCTGTTTTGTTTTTTACTTTTTTTTTTTTTTTTTTTTTTTTTTTTTAGATTCCACATCTAAGTGAGATCCTATGGTGTTTTTCTTTCTCAGTCTGACTTCTTACGCTTAGCATAATGCCCTTGAAGCCCATCCATATTGTCAACAAATGGCAAGATTTCATTTTTTTTAAATGGATGGATAACATTCCCTTTACATATATACCCTAATTTCTTTATCCCTCACATCCACTGATGGACACTTAGGTTTCCTTATCTTGGCTATTGCAAATAATACTACAGTAAACATGAGGGTGCAGTTATATTTTCATTAGTATGTTTTTTCCCCCCTTTAGATAAATACCCAGCAGTGGAATTGTTGGATCATATGGTGATTCTATTTTTAATATTTTGAGTACCTTCGTACTGTTTTCTATAGTGGATGTACCAATTTACATTTCCACTGATAATGCTTGAGGTTCCCTTTTTGTCCACATCATTGCCAACACATATTTTTTGTCTTTTTTAGTAATAGCCTCTTCTGACAAATGTGAGGTGATATAACATCATGGGTTTGGTTTGCATTTCTCTGATCATCAGTGATGTACATTTTCATGTACCTGCTGGCCATCTATATGTCTTTTTTGAAGTCTCTATTCAGATCTCCTGCCCATTTTTTTTTTTTTAAGATTTTATTTATTTATCAGAGAGGGGAGGGGAGAGCAAGCACAGGCAGACAGAATGGCAAGCAGAGGCAGAGGGAGAAGCAGGCTCCCTGCTGAGCAAGGAGCCTGATGTAGGACTCGATCCCAGGACGCTGGGATCATGACCTGAGCTGAAGGCAGCTGCTTAACCAACTGAGCCACCCAGGCGTCCCCCATTTTTTTTTTTTTTAAGATTTTATTTATTTATTTGAAAGACAGAGATCACAAATAGGCAGAAAGGCAGGCAGAGAGAGAGGAAGGGAAGCAGGTTCCCTACTGAGCAGGGAGCCCGATGCGGGACTCGATCCCAGGACCGTGGGATCATGACCTGAGCTGAAGGTAGAGCCTTTAACCCATTGAGCCACCCAGGCGCCCCTCCAGCCCATTTTTTGATTGGATTGTTTGTTTTGCTGTTTTCTTTCACTGGGAGGTATATCTGAATTTCATCAACTTGATTTTCATTAAGTTTTGATTTTTTTTTATGTTAGTAGCTGTTGATGCTTACAGCCTTAATTTATTAATTCACTAGAGATATTATAATTTTATAGTTTCTTTTTCATCAAAAATGAAATACTTTTATAAACCAATATTTTGTTTTTTCAACTATTTGCCCATTGTTTCAGTTTATGTAAGAAAAGGAGAATAAATCTTTTGATTGCTTATCAAGACTGGATCCCCTTTTAAACCATTGTTTAAGGTAATAATTTGTTCTTTATCATCTTTTGCATTTCTAAAAATATTATAGTGGACTCATTTAATGAGTTTCAATCCACTGCAATTCTTTCCTTTTTCTTTTTTTGAAGTTTTAAAATTATAACTTATTCCATACAATGGCATAGTATGAAATCTAAAAATTGTGTTTTTAATTTTTATTTTTTTAAAAGATTTTTAAAAATTTATTTGACAGACAGAGATCACAAGTAGGCAGAGAGGCAGACAGAGAGAGAGGGGGAAGCAGGCTCCCCGCTAAGTAGAGAGCCCAATGCGGGACTCGATCTCAGGACACTGAGATCATGACCTGAGCCGAAGGCAGAGACCAAACCCACTGAGCCACCCAGGCACCCTAATTGTGTGTTTTTTAAAAAAATTTGAGTATATTTGACATACAACGTTACATTAATTTCAGATGTACAACTTAGAGATTTGACAAGTTTATATATTATGATGTGTTCACTACAAGTGTAGTTACCATCTATCCCATTACATTGCTATTACAATATTACTGACTGTATTGTTTTTCACTTAGCATAATGCTCTCTAGTTCTGTCTATGTTGTCTCAAATGGCATGATCTCATCTTTTTTTTATTGCTGTGTAATATTCCATTATATATGTGGTTTTTTTGTGTGTGTGTGTGTATTTATAAATTCCACATTTTCCTTATCCATTTGTCTATGGATGGACACCTAGGTTGCTTCTATGTCTTAGCTATTGTAAATAATTTCAACAAACATATGGGTGCATGTATCTTTTTGAGTTAATGTTTTAGTTTTTCTTGGATGGATACCCAAATGTGGAATTATTGGACTATATGGTATTTCTATTTTTAATTGCTTAAAAGTTTTTTGAGATTTAAAATTTATTTATTTGTTTAAAACATTTATTTGAGAGATTGAGGGTGGATGTGGAAGAGGGAAGGAAGAAGGGAGAAAGAGAGAGAGAGAGAGAGAATCCTCAAGCATATTCTCTGTTGAGCATGGAGACCAACATAGGGCTCAATTCCAGGACTCTGAGATCCTGACCTGAGCCGAAATCAAGAGTCAGATGCCTCTGAAAAACAATCTGAGGGGTTTGAAGTGGCAGGGGGTGGGTGGGAGGTTGGGGTACCAGGTGGTGGGTATTATAGAGGGCACAGATTGCATGGAGCACTGGATGTGGTGCAGAAATAATGAATACTGTTATGCTGAAAATAAATAAAAAATAAATTAAAAAACAAAAGTCAGATGCCTAACTGACTGAGCCACCCTGGTACCTCTAAATTAAAAATTTTAACTAATTTTATTTTAATTCCAATATAGTTGCCATACAATGTTATATTAGTTTCAGGTGTACAGTACAGTAATTCAGCAATTCTGTATATTACTCAGTACTCATCATGGTAATGTACTCTTAATTCTCTTCATTTATTTAATCTATCCCCTCACCCACCTTTCCTTTGGAAACTATCAGTTTCTTCTGTATTGTTAAGTGTCTGTTGTTTGGTTTCCTCTTCTTTTCTTCATTTGTTTTGTTTCTTAAATTCCACATGTAAGTGAAATCATATAGTATCTGTCTTTCTCTGACTGACCTATTTCCCTTAGCATAATACACTCAAGGTCCATCCATATTGTTGCAAATGGCAAGAGTTCATTCTTCTTTTTGGCTGAATAATATTCCATTTGTGTGTGCATGTTTCTGTGTGTGTGTATGTATGTGTGCCACATTTTCCTTATCCATTCGTCAGTCAGTGGACATCTAGGCTTTTTCCATAATTTGGCTGTTATGGACAATGCTGCTATAAACATTGGGGTGCTATAAACAAAAGGGCATGTGCCCCTTTGAATCAGTATTTTTGTATCATTTGGGTAAATACCCAGTTGTGTAATTGCTGATGATAGGGTAGCTCTTTTTTCAATTCTCTGAGGAACTTCCACACTGTTCTCCAGAGTGGCTTGGCTGCACCAGCTTGCGTTCCCACCAACAGTGCAGGTGGTGCCACTTTCTCTGCATCCTCACCAACATCTGTCATTTCCTGACTTGTTAATTTTCACCATTCTGACTGGTGTTAGGTTATATCTCATTGTGGTTTTGATTTGTATTTCCCTGATGCTGAGAGATGCTGAGCACTTTTTCATGTGTCTGTTAGCCATTTGGATGTCTTTGGGAAAATGTCGGTTCATGGCTTCTGCCCATTTCTTGATTGGATTATTTGTTCTTTGAGTGTTGAGGTTGATAAGTTCTTTATAGATTTTGGATACTAGCCCTTTATCTGATGAGACATTTGCTGATATCTTCTCCCATTTGGTTGCTTGTCTTTTGGTTTTGTTGCCTGTTTTCTTTGATGTGCAAAAGCTTTTTATCTTGATGAAGTCCTAATAGCTCATTTTTGCCTTTGTTTTCCTTGCCTTCGGAGAGGTGTCTAGGAAGAAGTTGCTGTGGCTGATGTCACAAAGGTTGCTGCCTGTGTTCTCCTCTAGGGTTTTGAGTTCTCTATTTCTGAGTATTCTATTCTGTTCCATTGATCTATGTGTCTGTTTTTGTGCCAGTACCATACTGTCTTGATGATTACAGCTTTGTAATAGAACTTAAGTCCAGAATTGTGATACCACTAGCTTTGTTTTTTTTTTTTTTTCAACATTTCTTTGTCTATTAAGGGTCTTTTCTGGTTCCTTACAAATTTTAGGATTATTTGTTCCAACGCTGCACAAAAGGTGGATGGTATTTTGACAAGGATTGAATTGAATGCATAGATTGCTCTAGGTAACATAGACATTTTAACATGTTTATTCTTTTAATCCATGAGTATAGAATGTTTTCCATTTCTTTGTGTCTTCCTCAGTTTCTTTCATGAGTATTCTATAGTTTTCTGAGTACAGATCCTTTGCATCTTTGGTTAGGTTTATTCCTAGATATGTTATGGTTTTGGATGCAATTGTAAATTGGGATTGACTCCTTAATTTCTCTTTCTTCTATCTCATTGCTAGTGTATAGGAACACAGCTGATTTCTGTGCATTGATTTTATATCTGATGTGTTGCTGAATTCCTGTATGAGTTCCAGCAATTTTGGGGTGGAGTCTTTTGGGTTTCCCCATAGAGTATCATGTCATGTGCAAACAGTGAGAATTTGACTTCTTCTTTGCCAGTTCGGGTGCCTTCTATTTCTTTTTGTTTTCTGATTGCTGAGGTTAGGGCTTCTAGTACTGTGTTAAACAGCAGTGGTGATAGTGGACATCCCTGTCATGTTCCTGACCTTTGGGGGAAAAGCTGTTTTTCCCCATTGAGAATGATATTCACTGTGGGGTTTTCATATATGGCTTTTTTATGATATTGAGGTGTGTTGCCTCTATCCCTACATGGTGAAGAGTTTTAATCAAGAAAGATGCTGTACTTTGTCAAATGCTTTTTCTGCATCAAAAGAGAATCATATGGTTCTTATATTTTCTTAAAATTAATTAATATAGATGTTTGCAAATAACATATCTGATAAAGAGCTAGTATCCAAGATCTGCAAAGAACTTATCAAACTCAACACCCAAAGAACAAATAATCCATCAAGAAATGGGCAGAATGCTGAACAGACATTTCTCCAGGAAGACATACAAATGGTCAATAGACATATGAAAAAAGATAAGCCCATTTATAGTCAGAGTAACTACTGAAAGATATGAATTTAGTGTCATTATTTTACCTGTAAAGTGACTATTTCTGTATATTATCTTTGTTCCTTTCTGGTGTATGTTACTTGTGAGCTCTCTCTTTGCTTAAAGCATCCCCTTTATTATTTCTTGCAAGGCTGGTTTAGTGATTCTAAATTCTTTTAATTTCTGTTTCTCCTGAAAGCTTCTTATCTCTCCTATTTTGAATGACATCCTTGCTGGATAAAGTATTATTGGATGCATATTTTTCTCATTTAGTACCCTGAATATATCCTGTCAGTCCTTTCTGGTCTCCCGGGTCTTTGTGGATAGGTCTTCTCCCAGTCTAATGTTTCTAACCTTACAGGTATGGACCTCTTGTCCTGATCTGCTTTCGGGATTTTCTCTTTGTCTCTGAGATTTGCAAGCTTTACTATTATATGCTGAAGTGTTGCCCTGTTTTTATTGATTTTGAAGGGGTTTCTCTGTGCCTCCTGGACTTGAATGCCTGTTTCCTTCCTCAGATTAGGGAAGTTCTGTACTATAATTTGCTCCAATATACCTTCTGTACCCCCCACTTTCACTTTCTGGGATCCCAATTATTTTACTATTGCTTCACTTTATGGTATCACTTATCTTTCGAATTCTCCCCTCGTGATTCAGTAGCTATTTATCTCTTTCTTTCTCAGCTACTTTATTCTCCATCATTTGGTCTTCTATATCACTAATTCTTCTGCCTCATTTATCCTAGCAGTTAAAGCCTCCATTTTTTTATTGCATCTCATTAGTAGCCCTTTTGATTTTAACTTAATTCAATTTTAGTTCTATTTCTCCAGAAAGGGGTACTCTAATGTCTTCTGTGATTTTGCAAGACTGGCTAGTATATTTATAATCATTATTCTGAACTCTAGTTCTGACATCTTACTTATTCTCTGCTGATTAGGTCCCTGGTGAGTGGTACTACCTCTTGTTCTCCTTTTTGAGGTTAGTTTTTCTATCTTGTCATTCTTGCAGAAAGTTGTTGCTTTTCTATTTGTAGAATTGCAACAATTATTTTCTTAGGTCTCCAGTTGAGTTTACAGGTGTTTGGAATGGTTTGTTAACTGTCTAGCTGAATTGCTGGGACCAAACAAAACTAAGGTCTCCTACTCCTCCAGAATTCCCAATTTTGAGTATCTTTTTGAAGAACCAGATCTTGGTTTCATTTATTTTTTTTCTGTTGTTTTTCAGTCTCTATATAATTTATTTTTGCTCTGATATTTATTATTTCCTTTCTTCTACTCATTTTGGGCTTTGTTCTTCTTTTTCTACTTCCTTTAGGCATAACGTTAAATTGTTTATTTGAGTCTTTTTCTGGTGTGTGTGTGTGTGTGTGTGTGTGTGTGGTAAGCTTGTATTGCTATATACTTCCCTCTTTGTACTGCTTTCACCGTGTTCCAGAGATTTTGGACCACTGTGTTTTCATTTCCATTTGTCTGTATGTATTTTGTTATTTCTTCTTTGATTGCTTCATTGGCCCATTGTTTTTTTAGAATCATGTTACTCAGTCTCCACATATTTGTGGTTTTCTTCTTCTGATATAGTTCTAGCTTCATCCCATTGTGGTCAGAAAAGATGCATGGTATGATTTCAAACTTCTTAAATGTATTGAGGCTTGTTTTATGGGCTAATAGGTGATCTATTCTGGAGAATATTTCATGTACACTTGAAAAGAATGTGTATTCTGTTCTTTCTGGATGGAATGTTCTGTATATATCTGTTAGGTCCATCTGGTCCAATGTATCATTTAAAGACATTGTTTCCTCATTGATTTTCTGTCTGGATGATCTATCTATTGATGTAAATGGAATGTTAAAGTCCCCTACTATTGTAGTATTGCCATCAGTTTCCATGTCTGTTAATGTTTGTTTTATGCATTTAGGTGCTCCAGTGTTGAGTATAGATATTTAAAATTGTTACATCCTCTTGTTGGATTAAGCCCTTTATCATTATATAGTACTCTTGTTTGTTTCTTCTTACAGCCGGTTTTAAAGTAATTTTGTTTGTTAGAAGTAGTGTTACCTTGGCTCCCCCGCCCCCGCCCCCACTTCCATTTGCATGGTGAGTGTTTTTCCATCCTTTTACTTTTAGTCTGTATGCATCTTTAGGCCTGAAGTGAGTCTTTGATGGGCTGTATATAGATGAGTATTTTTTTTTTTAACCATTCCACCACTCTGTGTCTTTAGATTGAAGCATTTAAGCCATTCATATTTTAAAAAAATTTATTTATTTGAGAGAGATAGACAGAGATGGGGGGAGAGAACACAAGCAGGGAGTTGGGGAGAGGGAGAAGCAGGCTCCATACTGAGCAGGGAGCTGGTGTGGGGCTTGATCCTAGGACCCTGGGATCAACTTAACTGACTGAGCCACCAGGTGCCTTTAGGCCATTCACATTTAAAGTAATTATTCATTTATTTTTCAATTTATTTATTTTCAGAAAAACAGTATTCATTATGTTTTCACCACACCCAGTGCTCCATGCAATCCGTGCCCTCTATAATACCCACCACCTGGTACCCCAACCTCCCACCCCCCCCGCCACTTCAAACCCCTCAGACTGTTTTTCAGAGTCCATAGTCTCTCATGATTCACCTCCCCTTCCAATTTACCCCAACTCCCTTCTCCTCTCTAACACCCCTTGTCCTCCATGATATTTGTTATGCTCCACAAATAAGTGAAACCATATGATAATTTACTCTCTCTGCTTAACTTATTTCACTCAGCATAATCTCTTCCAGTCCTGTCCATGTTGCTACAAAAGTTGGGTATTCATCTTTTCTGATGGAGGCATAATACTCCATAGTGTATATGGACCACATCTTCCTTATCCATTCGTCCGTTGAAGGGCATCTTGGTTCTTTACATAGTTTGGAGACCATGGCCATTGCTGCTATAAACATTGGGGTACAGATGGCCCTTCTTTTCACAACATCTGTATCTTTGGAGTAAATACCCAGTAGTGCAATTGCAGGGTCATAGGGAAGTTCTATTTTTAATTTCTTGAGGAATCTCCACACTGTTCTCCAAAGTGGCTGCACCAACTTGCATTCCCACCAACAGTGTAAGGGGGTTCCCCTTTCTCCACATCCTCTCCAACACATGTTGTTTCCTGTTTTGTTAATTTTGGCCATTCTAACTGGTATAAGGTGATATCTCAATGTGGTTTTAATTTTAATCTCCCTGAGGGCTAATGATGATGAACATCTTTTCATGTGTCTGATAGCCATTTGTATGTCTAGATTGGAGAAGTGTCTGTTCATATCTTCTTCCCATTTTTTGATAAGTTTACCTGTTTCATGTGTGTTGAGTTTGAGGAGTTCATTATAGATCCTGGATATCAACCTTTTGTCTGTACTGTCATTTACAAATATCTTCTCCCATTCCGTGGGTTGCCTCTTTTTTTTTTGACTGTTTCCTTTGCTGTGCAGAAGCTTTTGATTTTGATGAAGTCCCAAAAGTGCATTTTCGCTTTAGTTTCCTTTGCCTTTGGAGACATATCTTGTTTTAGTATATGTGCTGCCGAAGCAAGCACTGGAGACATATCTTGAAAGAAGTTGCTGTGGCTGATATCGAAGAGATTACTGCCTATGTTCTCCTCTAGGTTTCTGATGGATTCCTGTCTCACGTTGAGGTCTTTTATCCATTTTGAGTTTATCTTTGTGTATGGTGTAAGAGAATGGTCGAGTTTCATTCTTCTACATATAGCTGCCCAGTTTTCCCAGCACCATTTATTGAAGAGACTGTCTTTTTTCCACTGTATATTTTTTCCTGTTTTGTCGAAGATTAATTGACCGTAGAGTTGAGGGTCCATATCTGGGCTCTCTACTCTGTTCCACTGGTCTATGTGTCTGTTTTTATGCCAGTACCATGCATGCTGTCTTGGTGATCACAGCTTTGTAATAAAGCTTGAAATCAGGTAACGTGATGCCCCCAGCTTTATGTTTGTTTTTCAACATTTCCTTAGCAATTCGGGGTCTCTTCTGATTCCATACAAATTTTAGGATTATTTGCTCCAGCTCTTTGAAGAATACCGGTGGAATTTTGATCGGAATGGCGTTAAAAGTATATATTGCTCTAGGCAGTATAGACATTTTAACAATGTTTATTCTTCTGATCCAAGAGCATGGAATGGTCTTCCATCTTTTTGTGTCTTCTTCGATTTCTTTCATGAGTGTTCTGTAGTTCCTCGAGTACAGATCCTTTACCTCTTTGGTTAGGTTTATTCCCAGGTATTTTATGGTTCTTGGTGCTATAGTAAATGGAATCGATTCTCTAATTTCCCTTTCTGTGTTTTCATTGTTAGTGTATAAGAAAGCCACTGATTTCTGCACATTGACTTTGTATCCTGCCACGTTGCTGAATTGCTGTATGAGTTCTAGTAGTTTGGGGGTGGAGTCTTTTGGGTCTTCCATATAAAGAATCATGTCATCTGCGAAGAGAGAGAGTTTGACTTCTTCATTACCAATTTGGATACCTTTTATTTCTCTTTGTTGTCTGATTGCTGTTGCTAGGACTTCTAATACTATGTTGAACAAGAGTGGTGAAAGTGGGTATCCTTGTCTTGTTCCTGATCTCAACAGGAAGGCTGCAAGCTTTTTCCCATTGAGGATGATATTTGCTGTGGGTCTTTCATAGATAGATTTGATGAGGTTCAGGAATGTTCCCTCTATCCCTATACTTTGAAGAGTTTTAATCAGGAACGGATGCTGGATTTTGTCAAATGCTTTTTCTGCATCGATTGAGAGGACCATGTGGTTCTTCTCTCTTCTCATATTAATTTGTTGTATCACATTGATTGATTTGTGAATGTTGAACCATCCTTGTAGCACAGGGATGAATGCCACCTGATCATGGTGGATAATATTTTTAATGTGCTGTTGGATCCTGTTGGCTAGGATCTTGTTGAGAATCTTAGCATCCATATTCATCAGTGATATTGGTCTAAAATTCTCCTTTTTGGTGGGGTCTTTGCCTGGTTTGGGGTTCAGGGTAATGCTGGCTTAATAGAAAGAGTCTGGAAGTTTTCCTTCTGCTTCAATTTTTTGAAACAGCTTCAGGAGAATAGGTGTTATTTCTTTTTTGAAGGTGTGGTAGAATTCCCCAGGGAATCCGTCAGGTCCTGGGCTCTTGTTTTTTGGGAGGTTTTTGATCACTGCTTCAATCTCGTTATTAGATATCGGTCTATTCAGGTTGTCGATTTCTTCCTGGTTCAATTTTGGTAGTTTATATTTTTCCAGGAATGCATCCATTTCATCTAGTTTGCTAAGCTTATTGGCATATAACTGTTGATAATAACTTCTGATGATTGTTTCTACTTCCTTGGTGTTAGTTGTGATCTCTCCCTTTTTATTCATAATTTTATGGATTTGGGCTTTCTCTCTTTTCTTTTGGATTAGTGTGGCCAATGATTTATTGATCTTATGGATTCTTTCAAAAAACCAGCTTCTAGTTTCATTGATACGTTCTACTGTATCTCTGGTTTCTACCTCATTGATCTCAGCTCTAATATTGATGATTTCCCTTCTTATGTGTGGAGTTGGTTTGATTTGTTGTTGATTCTCCAGTTCTTTAAGGTGTAGAGACAGCTGGTGTATTCTGGATTGTTCAATTTTTTTTTGAGGGAGGCTTGGATGGCTATGTAGTTCCCCCTTAGGACAGGCTTGGCCGTATCCCATTGGTTTTGGACCGAAGTGTCTTTATTCTCATTGGTTTCCATGAATTGTTTCAGTTCTTCTTTGATCTCCTGGTTGATACAAGCATTCTTAAGCAAGGTGGTCTTTATCTTCCAGGTGTTTGAGTTCCTTCTGAACTTTTCCTTGTGATTGAGCTCCAGTTTCAAAGCATTGTGATCTGAGAATATGCAGGGAATAATCTCAGTTTTTTTGGTATCAGTTGAGTCCTGATTTGTGAGCCAGTATGTGGTCTATTCTCGAGAAGGTTCCGTGTGCACTTGAGAAGAATGAGTATTCTGTTGTTTTAGGGTGGAATGTTCTGTATATATCTATGAGGTCCATCTGGTCCAATGTGTCATTCAGTGCTCTTGTTTCTTTATTGATTTTCTGCTTCGATGATCTGTCTATTTCTGAGAGAGGTGTGTTAAGATCTCCTACGATTAGTGTATTCATATCTATATGACTCTTTATCTTGATTAACAGTTTTCTTAAGTAATTGGCTGTTCCCAAATTGGGACCGTAGATATTTACAATTGTTAGATCATCTTGGTGGATAGTCCCTTTAAGGATTATGTAGCGTCCTTCTGTATCTCTGACCACAGTCTTTAGTTTGAAGTCTAATTTATCTGATATGAGAATCGCTACCCCAGCCTTCTTTTGAGGCCCATTGGCATGAAAGATGCTTCTCCATCCCTTCACTTTCGGTCTGGACCTAAAGATTCAAAAATCTTTAGAAAGATGCTTCTCCATCCCTTCACTTTCAGTCTGAACCTAAAGATTCAAAATGGGTCTCTTGTAGACAATATATGGATGGGTCCTGTCGTTTTATCCTATCTGCAACCCTGTGCCATTTTATGGGTGCATTCAGGCCATTCACATTGAGAGTGATTATTGATAGATACGTTTTTATTGACATCGAGTTACCTTTGAAGTCTTTATTTCTGTAGACTGTCTCTATATTTCTGTTCAATGCTATTCTTGGGATTTTTCCTCTTTTATAGAACCCCCCTTAATATTTCCTGCAGTGTCAGCTTGGTGGTTGCATAGTCTTTTAAGCCTTGCCGGTCTTGAAAACTCTTTATCTCTCCATCCATTTTGAATGTCAGTCTTGCTGGATAAAGTATTCTTGGCTTCATGTTCTTCTCATTTAGTGCCCTGAATATATCTTGCCAGCCTCTTCTGGCTTGCCAGGTGTCTGTGGACAGGTCTGACGTTATTCTGATGGGCTTCCCTCTGTAAGTAAGGAGCCTCTTTGCCCTGGCAGCTTTCAAGAGATTATACCTACAATTATAATTCCTCAATTTGACTATCAGGTGTCGTGATTTTTTTTGGAATGTATAATCTTGGGTGGAGACTGTTCAGCCTCTAGTACATGAACGCTGGTTCCATTCGCGAGATTGGGAAAATTTTCATGAAGGACTTGTTCCACTATATCTTCTAGACTTCTTTCTTTCTCCTCCCCTTCAGGGATTCCAATAATTCTGACGTTGGAACACTTCATGGCATCATTTATTTCCCTGATTCTGTTTTCGTGGTTTTTAAGCTGTTTGTTCCAGGCTTCCTCCTGATCCTTTCTCTCTATCTGTTTGTCTTCCAGATCACTAATTCTATCTTCTGTCTCAGTTATCCTAGCTTTGAGAGAGTTTAGATTAGATTGGAACTTATTGAGAGCATTGTGAACCTCCTCCCTAGTAGCTTTAAGCTCCCCCCTAACATTGTGAACATCCTGTCTGGTTGCTTTCAGTTCGGCCCTAATCAATTCTGTTTGGTCATCCATGGCTTTCTCCAACCTAGCTATTGCCTGGATAATTGTTAGTCTGAATTATCTTTCCGACATATTGTCTATGTTGATAGCCATTAGCTCTGTTGCAGAAGGTCCATCCTCTGTATTTTTCTTCTGTTGGGCATTCCTCCTCCTAGTCATTTTGGTGGGAGATGACTGAACAGATGTAGCTGGATGTATCAACTGTGATGCAAAGTGCACCCTGGAACACTTCTGAGCAATCAGGATTCCCCACCCAAACGAGAGACAAAAGAAAAGAAAAAGAAAAGGAAAAGAAAGAAAAGAAAAACAAAAGAGAGAGAGAAAGAGACAGGAAAGAAAGGGAAGATGAAAAAGAAGGTTCAGCCCAGATGGGACAAGGTAAGATTTATGAAGTAGACAAGCAAAAAGAGATAAAAAGTCTGATACAAGTGTATGACAAAAGAAAAAAATATATATATGCAAATAAAGAAAGAACCTCGTCAAAAAGAACCCCAAGTGTAAAATTTATATGCTATCAGGATAAACACAACAAACAAAGAAACACTGGTGGAAGAAGATGGGAGAGTTCTTATAAATTCTCAGTGTGTGCGAGGAATGTTGTTCTGATTCTTCCTGGATGTATCTTGATATCTTTGTTAAAGGACTCAACTTTCCTAAGATAAAGGGGATTAAAAATTGGTTTACCTATAGGGGTAGTATTGATTGGGGAAAGGGGATTACTTTGAAGTTTAACTCTATATGAATATTAGAGGATAAAAATAAAAAGGAATAAACTTGACTAAACTAAACTAAAATTTAAAAAAAGGAATTCAAAAAATAAAAATGCAAAAGTATAACATAGGTGTATGTATCAAAAAGTTCAGGTTAGAAAGGTATTATGAAATTTGATGTAGTGTACAGCTTGCTGTGATGGTAAATAGGTTAAAAAAATTACCTATGTGTAATAAAAAAAAAAAATGAACCGGAATATTGGGAATGAGTGAACAATACAGGTTTTCCTATGAAGTAGTGGTTGTTCTCTTGTAGTCCTTTTTTATTTCTTTCTCTCTCTCTTTTTTTTTTTTTTTCTTTCTTGGTTGGTTTTCTGGGGGAGGGGCCTGCCACGTGGGTTGTCAGTCAATGATGTTTCCTGAGTTAAGTCCTCCCACCCCCCTCAAGGGGGTGGGCTCTGAGGAAACTGTTTTTTTTTCAGGCTTTTGTTCTCTGGCAGTTTTTATGTTTGTTCACTTTTTTTTTCTCTCACCTTGACCGCCTTTGATGGTTTTTGTAGTTTTAGAAGAAAACAAACCGCACCCAGATCTCCCTCTCAGAGAGAAGCCTCAGTCTGGGTGCAGAGCCTAAATAAGTTCCCCCTTGGCCGCTGGCAGAGCAGGTTCCGCTGCAGACCTTGGGGGCGCAGGATCTTTTGCTTGTACCCAAAGCCAAGGCAGTGGCGGCTGTCTGGGAGCTCCTGACTGCCAGAGAGGTTCCAAGTAGCGATCGCACACTGAGATTTTGCCGCTGGCCCTGGCTGGGAGTGCCCAGCTTGCGCGCACCTCTTTCAGGGGCGGCTATGGGTCATGCTCACATCTCAGGCACTGAGAAGGGGACACAGACCAGTAAGCACCAGGCTGGGGTTTTGCACACCTCTGTCAGGGGAGAGTTTGTGGCACGCGGCTTAGGCTTTGAAACAATGGCGCAGGTCAAAGAGCGCTGGCCGGGCCTTTATAACTCAGGGGAGCATGAGGGACATGGGTGCGTATCTCAAGCTTTGTGGTAGGGCTTGCGTGTTCTCACAGGAGCTAGATCCCACGCATTCTCGGGCGCGCTGGCGGCTTAGGGACCAAGACCTGGTTTCTCCGCCACACTCTCTCTGCATCAGCGCGGGGGAGGCTGTCTGGGACCGGGGACTTAAGCCCCTGTCCCTAGCCGCCCTGATTCCCACAATTTCCCCCCATGATCCTTTGCTCTTTTGGAGTGCTTTCAACCAGTCTCCGAGTTAATGCTGATCCCCAGACGCAGGGCACTCTCGCTCGTATTGGGGTATTACTTTCCAACCGGTCACCTCTGGTGGCTCCCTCCCCCTTTTGTTTATCTTCCGATATCAGTCTGCAGTTCCCACTCCGCTTTACCTGCCCACTGGCATCTTCTGCCCCTGTAGAGATCCAGACGTGTATAATTCTGATCTCAGGCTGATTTCATGGGTGATCGGAGTTCTTTGGTAGGTAATCAGCTCACTTTGGGGTGCCGGCTGAAAAGGCGCCTCCTCCTACTCCCCCGCCATCTTGTCCTCCACATTTAAAGTAATTATTAATAGGTATGTACTTATTGCCCTTTTTAAAGTTTGTTTTTTATTTCATCTCTACTCCTTTTTTCTTTGCTTGCTCACTTTCTTTGTGATTGATGAGTAGCTATAGAGTTTTGTTTGTCTTTCTTTCTTTTTTTAAAGATTTTATTTATCTATTTGCCAGAGAGAGAGAGAGAGAGAGAGATCACAAGCAGGCAGAGGCAGGCGGGGGGCGGGGGGGAAGCAGGCTCCTGGCTGAGCAGAGAGCCCAATGCGAGACTTGATCCCAGAACCTTGAGATCATGACCTGAGCCGAAGGCAAAGGCTTAACCCACTGAGCCACCCATGTGCCCCAATGTTTGGCTTTCTTTTTATTTTTTGTGTTTGTATCATAGATTTTGGGTTTGTACTTACAGTGAGGTTCGTCTATAACATCCAAACTAAATAGAAGTCTATATTGATTTGATGGTCATTTAAGTTCAAACACATTCTTAAAAAAACAAAAAGAGAAAAAAACTTTTTTCTTTTCCCGTTTCTTCTTCTCTTCCCCTTTTCCTTCCTTCTCTACATTTTATGTATATATTGTCATAGTCTTCATCTTTTACTCATATTTTTCTTATGTCTAACTATGGTTATTTCTTTTCCACTTAAAGAAGTCCCTTTAGCATTTCTTGTAAGCCTGATTTAGTGGTGATAAACTTCTTTATCTTTTGGTTTTCTGAAAGAGTCTTTATTTCTTCTTCAAACGTGAAGGACAATCTTTCTGAATAGAGTATTCTTGGATCTAGTTTTTTTTTTTTTTCTTTTTCTTTTTCCTTTCAGCACTTTGAATCTATCATGCCACTTTCTTCTGGCTTGCAGTTTCTGCTGAAAAATTGGCTGACAGTGTTATAGATTTTCCCTCTGTAGATAACTTTTTGTTTCTCTCTTGCTGCTTTTAGGATTCCCTCTTTATCTTTAAACTTTGACACTTTAATCATTATGTGCCTTAGGTTCATCCTGTTTGGAACTCTCTACACTTCTTGGACTTGGATGTCTATTTCTCTCCTTAAGTTAGGGAGGTTTCCAGTTATTTTTTCTTCAAATAAGTTTTCTACACCTTTATCTCTTTCTTCTGAGACTACTATAATGTGAAAATTCATTTGCTTGATGTTGTCTTCCTTTTTCCTCTTCTGGGAATCCTATAATGTGAAAATTCATTTGCTTTCAAATGAAAATTTTAAAAATTCATTTTTAAAAAATTTTTTCCTCTTTTTATTGTTGAGCTTGTGGTCTTTCCATTACCTTATCTTCCAGATGGTTGATATGTTCTTTCACATTCTCTAATCTACTACTGATTATTTGTTTTTATTTATTTATTTATTTTTATTATTTATTTTTATTTCAGTTATTGTATTCTTCAGTTCTGATTCTTTTTATTTTTTTATAACTAAAAATTTTTTTTTGATAAACATATGATGTACTGTTAGCCCCAGGGATACAGGTCTGTGCTGATTCTTTTAAATATTTTCTATCTCTTTACTGAAGGTCTCACTGAGTTTTATTTTTTTCTCCAGCCCAGTATCTTTGAATTCTTTATCAAGCATATTGCTCATCTGTTTCATTTAATTCTTTTAGTGAGGTTTTTCTTTTTCTTTTCTTTCCTTTTCTTATTTATTTATTTATTTGTAATTTCTTTTGTTGTCTATTCCTTTGTATCCCTATTTTGCTTGACTTCCTGTGTTTGGTTTCATGGATTAGGCGAAATGACTACCTTTTCTAAGTTGATGCAGTGGTCTTATGTATGGGGACCTCTATGCAGACTGTGTATACTTGGTGGCTTTTGCGGGCTGACTGAAGCTGTGGATGTACATGTTAGTTATGCTTTTGAACAATTGCTTTTACAGAGAGAATAAAGAAAAAAAAATAAAATTAAGAAGGAAAAAGAAAATAATAAAACAAAAGAAAAAAGCTAAAAAAGAAAAAGGAAAAAGGAGGAAGAACAAGAAAGAACAAAATAAAAAAGAAAAAAGCTGAAAACAAGAGAAATTTTCAAAAGTGCTTAAAATAAAACATAAAAAAAAACAACAACACATAAAACCTCACCACAAAACCATGGCTTGTTTTCTGTGCCCCAGCACCACAAGGTGGCTAGTGTGGGTTTGTGGATCCTGGGGTCGCTGAGGTTGCAAGCTCACAGTGAGCTGGAACCCTTCACTGGTCTGAGCTTTTAAGGTGGATGGGTAAAGAACATTCCTGTAGTTCCTGGGTCATTTTAAACTGCAGCCTTTTTTTTTCCTCTGTGTCCTAGCATGGCTAGGTCTGGTGTGGACCAGTGGACCCTGAGCATCCTGAAGTTGCAAGCTCTCTGTGACAGCTAGACCCACATGTTATGGTATCTGGACCCTGCTCTGGTTTAGGCTTTTAAGGTGGGGTGGGAACATAAGCCTTATTGTTCTCTAGTCCCCCTAACCCCCTGACTGGAGTGTCTTCCCATAGTTCCCCCACCTCTTGGCAGAGTTCTAGTGTTGTCTTTTTATATGCTAGGTTTTTAATTTATTTATTTATTTATTTTTACCACAGGTTTTCTTTTGTGCTCAAGGACAGAGGAATCTGTTCTAGGCCCCTCAATACCATCCCTCCCCACAGCCATCCACAGCTTGGGGGGGGGGCGGTGTTTCCTTTTTTAATGTGTCTCTGTCTCTCTTGTTGTTCTCTTGCCATTCTCTTTGTCTTTTGTTGTTCAACAGCTGTTCTGTCAGCCCTCAACTTTTCTTCAGGAGGAAATGCTCTGTTAATAGGTGTATTTTGGTGTGTTCTGTGGAGGAGGTGAGTTCAGAGTCTTCCTACATCATCACCTTGAGCTGGAATTTGCAATTATTTTCCTTATTGAAGCTCAAATTGCCCCATCATTGACCAGTGATAGCTCTTCACATTGGTTCTTGAGTCCTGTTTATAGCTTCTTTGCTTTCTGGTATGTTAATTATAAGATATTCCAGGTTATTCTTGTACAGTTTCTGTCCCAGACTTGGCATCAACAATTTCTTCAAGAAATTCTGGCTTCTTTTAATGGGAATTAATTTCATTCATAGGAATTTTACTACAGTGTTGAGAAGTTTCTAGACTTCTTCAGTGGACAGTTAAGATATACATACAAAGTATTTGTGTGTGTATGTTTGTGTATGTATACACAGATATCTGTTTTTTATTAAGATAAAAATACCTCATGGAGCTGTTTCAAGTTTAGTGCTTGTTTTCTGCACACAAGCATTTTTAATGAGGCAGAGTAGAGAAGCTGGTTAATAATATGACAGCTGACTCTGCAACCACTTGATTAAATAAAGAATCCCAAGAGCTTTCAAATATTTGATATAATAATGCACAATTACTTCTAATAAGTGCATAATGCTGTTAACAGGATATCATTTTTTTAAAAGATTTCATTTACTTATTAGTCAGAGAGAGCACAAGAAGGGGGAGCAGCAGGCAGAGGGAGAAGCTGGGTCCCCACTGAGCAAGGAGTTGGATGTGGGACTCAGCCCCAGGACCTGGGATTATGACCTGAGCCGAAGGCAGATGCTTAATTGACTGAGTCACCCCAGGCATCCCCAGGATATCATTTCTATACACTTGAAACTTGCCAATGTTCAAGAGGAAAATGTAGAGAAACTCTAGGGATGCTTATTATAGGTTATGCTTTGGTTTTGTGATTCAAATTAACCTTCTTATAATAGTACTATATTGCTATAAGTTATTATACAGTTATTTAGTACCATGCTGACTCACATAGCAATTCTGTACTCTCTAGCTACTTGTTAATCATTTTATACCACCTACTATAGTGAGCTTGGTGGGCACATAGTAACTGCTTAACTAACATTTGTGAAATGAGTATGTATCGGTGCTGGTAGTAAGCACCAGTAAGTTGTGCTTTCTTGGCTCTATCCTCAAAACATTTGCAGGCACTGAAATTTTTACATACTGACAGTTTTACATACTTTATTGGATCTGTCTGACCTGAGGAAGCAAGTCAATTAAGAGCTTTGGGCCTTAATCTGAGAAGCAATGTTAAGAGGCTCTCAGTATTATCATCAGTGTCTGTAAATTTCCTAAATACAGTCTGTCTGTGTTTTGTACCTTGCATTTTTTCCATTACATCATGAAGGTTAATTGTGAAAGAAATGATGAAAATGTGTTTTAAGGCTAACACTAATCAAAAATTAAAGGACAATGTTGATGAATAAAACATGTAAATTGCAATGAAATTAGACCTGGAATTGGAGATGATGTTAATATCTTACATTTTTCATTAAATGGCTTTTAATTAACTCCTAAGAGAGTAGTCACTGCAAAGCCATGTAAAATTAGACCATTCAGTCACTAGTTTTTTTTCAGAAATTTTTTACTCTGCTACTTTTTCAGATAGAATTTTTCTTTTCAGCTTGACTAAATTATTGAGTTTATAAAAAGGGAAGAATGGTAGACTCACTGTGTGTAAAGATTAAAGGGAAAAAAATATAACTCTTTCCATTCATCTTTCTGTTTAAATACTGCCCCAAGTGAACTGGCATTGATAGCGGACCAGAGATACGTTTTTCCGCTGCTTAACTAGGGGTACAAGTTTAAAAAAATTGAATTATTTGCCAAGATTAAAAATTTTGAGTTTTTTTTAATCTCAAGTGTGAATTTCTGGTACCTTGAAACATCAAAATATTTGACAATGATGGACCCACATTTTTCACATTACAGCTATTGAATGGAGATGAGTACTGAAATTTCTTTAGGCTCTGCCTCATCTATGGTCTCCCTGATGTTGAGACTGAGTGTCAGTCACTACTTATTAAGAGAGAAGTGAAACATTTCTTGGATCCTTTTCTCTAGCATCAAGGTCAAAGTAGAAGATAGATGGAAGACTGCATATGTCAAGAAAAATAGAACAAGAGGGAATCCTTTGTGTGTATACACATAAGAGAAAGGTATTTAATATAAAGCTATGTCTGTTTCGAAAGAATACGTTTTGGGGCACCTGGGTGGCTCAGTGGGTTAAGCCTCTGCCTTCGGCGCAGGTCATGATCTCAGGGTCCTGGGATTGGGCCCCGCATCTGGCTCTCTGCTCAGTGGGGAGTCTGCTCCCCCGGCCCCCTGCCTGTCTCTCTGCCTACTTGTGATCTCTCTCTCTCTCTGTCACATAAATAAATAAAATCTCTTAAAAAAAAGAAAGCATAAGTTTTCATTTTTTTAATACCATCTGAAGTTCATTTATTTAGAATCAAGAATTTATATCAATTTACAATTTATATTTTTGTTTCTTTCTTTTAAAAGTTAACATATAATGTATTATTTATTTCAAGGGTACAGTCTGTGATTCATCAGTCTTACACATTTCACAGCACTCACTATAGCACACACCCTCCTCAATGCCTATCACCCAGCCACCCCATCCCTGCTACCCTCCTCTCCTCCAGCAACCCTCAGTTTGTTTCTTGAGATTAAGAATCTCTTATGGTTTGTCTCCCTCTCTGGTTTCATCTTGTTTCATTTTCCCCCTCCCTTCCCCTATGATCCTCTGTCTTGTTTCTCAAATTCCTCCTATCAGTGACAATATATGATACTTGTCTTTCTCTGATTGACTTATTTTGCTTAGTATAATAGCCTCTAGTTCCATCCATGACATTGCAAATGGCAAGATTTCAGTTTTTTGATGACTGCATAGTATTCCATTATCTATCTATTTATGTATCTATCTTTGTATCTATCTATCTATCTATCTATCTATCATCACATCTTCTTTATCCATTCATCTGTTGATGGACATCTAGGCTCTAATGTAAAGATATGTCTGTTTTGAAAGAATACAACTTTAAAGGTCATTAGGAAGTAAACCATTCTAGGGTTGTGACTGATACAAATAAAGATAATTGACAAAAAAGAAAAACCCAATGGTCTGATAAAGGAACTGACATACCAGTAGGATTTCTTTTGGAATGTGAATAAAACAGGTGCAGATGCTTTAAAATGCAATGCGTGTTAGTTGGAATAATTGATCAGTTATCAAAATTTTTTGAAGGTGGTAAAGATTTTATAAGATATTACTAATAAGATAATCTATAAGTGTAGCAGAAACTGTGTCCTAAACAAAGGCAAGCATTTTATAGATAGAAGCCTGTCTAGAAATACTGCTTCCCAGTGTGGAGCATTTGTAGAGTTTTAAAATTGTGGCTGATGAGAACACAGATATAGATGATATTATCAAGTTGTCTATATTTATCTTGGTATTGAGGAAAATGTAGTGTGACTGAAGAACTTTTAGGTATGGTACCTATGACAAGTATAACATCAAGTAATTGTTTATTTTTCTGTGTTGAAAATAATCTTCAAAGGTTTAATGCAGAATGGTCAAAATGTGTTAAATGATAGGGCTCTTTGAGTGGTCATGATTTATATTTATTATATTATTATAAAATTTAAATACAAGCTGGCAACATGTTATAAGGATGTGAGACTTAAGTCTCTTCCTTACAGCATCATCAGGAATTGCTTTGTGGTAGAAAGTTAAGTAGAATATATGCCACTGACTGAATGTACTCATGGCACGGACCATGGACAGTTCAGTCATAGTGACTTGAATTTCTAATCAATGGTTTGTTGGAGGTTAGATACTATAGTTGTGGCATTGTGTTATAAATATTTATGTGTAAGTATTTTTTGTGCTTAGTATTTTTCTTTAAAATTTTTTTTTAATTTGAGTTCAATTTAGTTAACATATACTATATTGTTATATCAGGGGTAGAATTTAGTGGCTCATAAGATGCATTTAACATCCAGTGCTCATTACATCAAGTGCCCTCCTTTATGCCTGTTACCCAATTATCTTTTCCCCCACCCACAACCCCTCCAGCAACCTTCAGTTTGTTTCCTAGAGTTAAGAGTCTCTTGTGCTTTGCCTCTCTCTCTGTTTTTATCTTATTTTATTTTTTTTCCTTCCCTTCTCCTATGTTCATTAGTTTTGTTTCTTAAATTCCACATATGAGTGAAATTATACAGTATTTGTCTTTCTCTGAGTTATTTCACTTAGCATAATACCCTCTAGTTCTATCCATGTCATTGCAAATGGCAAGATTTCACTCTTTTCGATGGCTGAGTAATATTCCATTGTATATACACCACATCTTCTTTATCCATTCATCTTTAATGGACATCTGGGCTCTTTCTGTATTTTTGCCATTGTGAACATTGCTTCTATAAACACTCGGGTGCATGTGCCCCTTTGAATCACTATGTGTGTAGGTGTGTAGTTTGGGAAATTTTTCTTTTTGTTATCTGGGAAAAATCCTGCCTTGACTCATCAAGAAAGAAAGGAGTATAGACTGATTTGACAAGATTAAATATCAAAGCACCATTTTCTTACCCCCGCTCCAAAAGTGGGGCTTTCCATATACTCTCTTATAAGACAAGGCTTAAGCTGAGCTGAGGCTTATTACTTTCAGGCCACAAGTGTAGCCCTTGGGGCTACTTGTTTGATGGTGCCTGGTAGACTCCTGTCTATTCATCAGCGTGGGAAACATAAAACATGTTTTATATCTCAGTGGCCAGAGAAGCAGAAAACCATTGAGAGACAACAGCCAAAGCTGTGCTGCCCTTTAAAATTGGTTGGTTTTTATTATGTATTTTACAGGAAATAATACAAAAATCAATGGTAGAGCAAATAGCTGTGTACTTAACATTCAGCTTAATATGTAGAACTTATGTACTTCCATCTCTCCCTACCTTCTCTCTCAGCACCCAGACATGATCAGTATCTTGATTTTGAGTTTTCATTCCCTTGCTTTTGTCTGTAGTTTTAGCAGATGCTCATGTATCTTTAAAGAAGATGTGGTTTATGTTACACACTTTTGAACTTTATATTAAAGTAGTCCTCCTCTATGTATCTTTTTTTAAAAAAAAATATTTTTATTTATTTATTTGAACAGACAGAGATCACAAGTAGGCAGAGAGGCAGGCAGAGAGGCAAGCAGAGAGAGACAGGGGAAGCAGGCTCCCTGTTGAGCAGAGAGCCTGACATTGTGCTTGATCCCAGGAACCTGGGATCATGACCTGAGCCAAAGACAGAGGCTTTAACCCACTGAGGCACCCAAGCACCCCCCTCTATGTATCTTTTGGTTACTTGATTTTTGCTCAACAATCTGTTCTTGAAATTTATTCATGTTGATACATGTAATTTATTTATTTTCACTTTTGCGTAATATGGCTTTGTATAAATACAAACACTGCATTCAGTTCCATGTTGCTGGACATTGGGGTTATTTACTTTATTTTGCCCTCTGCTGAATTAAGCAAGACTATTATTTCTGTGGAATGCCCACTCTACGCAGACACTGTTCTAGATTCTGGGTATACCTCAGGGAGCAAAAGAGACAGAAATCCCAACTCTTATTGAACTTATATTCTAGTTGGAAGGCACAGGAGAAAAAGTAAGTTAATATGATTTGTGAGAATGTGATAAATGTGATAGAGACAGGGCAGAGACAATGATAAGGAGTGTTTGTATTTGTAATGGAATTGAGATTTTAGACAGGGTGATCAGAGAAGATCTCATTAAGAATGTGAATGGTTGAAAACAGACTTGGAAATGACAGAAAAAACTATGCAATGATCTGGGGAAGAAATGTTCCAGGCAGAGGAAATAGTGCAAGGACCTTGGGGTGGGAGAAAGTTTCCCTCTTTTTTTTTTTTTTTTATTGTTGTTAAATTTATTCCAAAGTACTTTATTATTATTATTATTTTAAGTTTATTTTCAGCATAACAATATTCATTGTTTTTGCACCACACCCAGTGCTCCATGCAATCCGTGCCCTCTCTAATACCCACCACCTGGTTCCCTTATGTTTTGTAAATTTCTCCTGGTGCACAGGTGCAAGGGGTTTTGAATGTGTTACTAGACAGGGAACTTCTAGATCATGGGCTCTGTAGTAATGTACATTCTTAATTTGATGTACTGGTCTGTGTGGGTTAACTGTTGGAACACACAGTCCGTTCTCTTTAGTTTCCTTTTCCTCTCTTTAGTTTCCTTTTCCTCTCATGTCATCTTCTCCTCCTTACATTAGTTTGGAAGTTATACACTCTATTTCTATTCATTTAGTGTTTACTCAAAACATTTTAAGATGCATACTTAACAAGTCTAAAGTTGATCACTAAAAGAACTATCTTTGTGAATAATATAACGTTAAATACATTAACTCAATTATGCTTCTATAATTTTATATGCTATTTTTGTGCAGTATTTTAGTTCTATCTTTTTTTTCAAACACTAAACTCTATTGCTATTGTTTTATACACCTATATTGTTGATTTATGCAATCAGTGCTTATTCTAATTTCTCATATATTTTCTAATTTATTTATCTATTTCTCTCTCTCTCTCTCTCTTCTTTCTTTTTATGATTTTGTTTATTTATTTGAGAGAGAAAGAATGAGTGTGCAAGAGAGAGAGAGAGATAGAGCCACAAGCCAGGGGGAAGAGGCAGAGGGAGAGGGAGAAGCAGACCCTCTGCTGAGCAGGAAGCCTGATGCAGGGCTGGATCCAAGGACTCTGGGATCAAGACCTGAGCCAAAGGCAGACACTTCACCGACTGAGCCAGCCAAGCGCCCCTATTTCCCAATTTCTTTATTCATCATTCCTTCTTACATCTCAAACTTAAACCTGGGATCATTTCTTTTTTCTCCTTGCAACACATTCTGTAGAATTTCCTTGATTGGGGGAAGAGTGTTGACCACAGACCCTTTCAATTTTTGTCCATTTAATTTTTGGGAAAAAAATTATGGGCTGAATTGAGCATTTGAGTTGCATTTGTGTAATATGGTCAACGCATAAGTCAGTTTCCTTCAATGAAACAGCCTAGGTGGCAACAGTGAGGTGTTATCTGAAATGTGTAGTGTTCTAAATGAAGCCACAATAGAATCCTCTGGAAACTTGTGCATGGGGGCAATTTAGTCAATATGGAAGGCTGTCTGGTTCCACATGCCTCTCTTTAGGGGAAATAGTAACTCAAAAATATGTCTATCTAGGAACAAACTCTATATGCTGCAGCCAGGATTGCTGGAGGAAAGCATGACCATTTTGGATCCTGTGTAATGAATTCCAAAATATTCCCCAGATACTTGATATATTCTGCAACTTTAGGGGTGAAAGAAAGATTAAAAAAAAGCAATTGGAAGCAATTAAAATTTTTTCCATTTTATTCTTGACCAAAAGTAAACTGCTGTGACTTTAAACTTCATTGGTTTTGTTATCACCTTAATTAAAGAAGAAGGAATAAACGTTAGGTAGGGTAATGTAAAAAACTGAATTCTATGAGTAAGTGATGAATTCTGACAAAATCTTTTTTTACTTGCATGATTAACCTCCTTTCTCAATCTCAAAATGAGTCATTTTTCATTTCTAACAGTGTTACAATCTCTCTACAGTGATCATTCAAGTTTAGGATCATTTTTATGTTTTACTATTTTACAATTAATGCTTGATGAAGCTGGCAGACATTTAGAACTAAGTTGGACATATTCAAAGCAGGAGATACTAATAATTTTCTTGTTCTAGTTCTTCATGCCTCTTTGTATAAATATGTAAATGTGGTTATTAGATAATGCATGAAAACTAATAAAATGTTAATTCATAGAAAAAATGAGATATTGCTATTTTTGAAAAAGGAAGCAAAGGCAAGGTATCTTAGAATAGTCTCATGAATCAGGGTTTGTAAGACATCTATTTTCTTTTTCAGCACATTAGCTAGGTTGTTTAAACTATCTTGGGACCAACTTCATTCAACTTTCATAAATATTCTGGTAATAACTGTCAGCACCAGGAATTTCTAACAAAAGAACTATATTTTTAAACAAAGATTGAGACAGATGGATTGCATTTTATACTTCTTTTTATGATTCACTTCATTTGCCAACTTAATAACTTATCCAGTTGCTTTTGATCAGCAGCTTCCATATTCCTGGCATATCAACTCTTACCTTTTTTTTTTAGTGCCAAAGGGAGGAAAGTATAAGTAATATAATCAAAATTTATCTATTTTAAATTTTAAAATTTTCAACAATCCTTTCTTCATTTCCTACTTGAATTTCAGCTCTTTTAATTGTGAACTGTTTGACCAACCTTGGACAAGTTACCTAAACTCTCAAAACCTCACCTTTGTCATTTAGAAAATGGATATCATCAATAATGGTACTTAATTCATAGTAATGCTGTCAGGACTAAATAAGACAATCACATAAAACAGAAAGGATATTTTATGGAAAATAGTAAGTACTTAATAACTGAACATGATTTTTGTTATGATAATATAGTAGCTGAAGTGGCATTGGTTGAAGGCTTTGTAGTTGAGAAGACAAAGGTATTACAAAGTGTGATGAATGGACTACCATGACCCAGGATGACAGCAAGAGAGGAGTAGGTAGTCTGAATTGTTTGCCAGTGTATTTGGTTAATCAGGGAGGTGTGGATTGAGGCTGGTAAAAACAATGATGAGGAATAAGAGAGGCATGATTCTTAAAGGAGCATGGATTTTTACTTGAAGGAGGAGGAACAGAAATCTGGATGGAAAACTTGGAGAATAAGGAAAAGGCTGATCCCCAAAGCCATGTCTGGTATATATGGCAAAATGAGCATTTGTCTCTTGATGGGCTTTTGGGGAGGCTCTGTACTTGTGGTGCATCCAAGTTTCAGCATGGGCAAGGTGTTGGAAGAAATTGAGGATGTTGTAAAGGTATTTTTACTCTGAGAGGAGCTTCTCTGAGACACAATAAATAATGTTCCTCTTTCTTTTACAGAAAGAGGAACATTATGGTTGGTTTAGAGGAAAGCAGTCCAAAGTGAAATGGGATGAAACTGTGGGAAAGGAAAGCTGACTAGAGCGAATTATATCTTGGATGATGGTCAAGAATAACATGTGTGTGAGGCACAAGGCTTCCAGAAGGAATTAGACCTGTGTTTTGGTTGCTGTCAAGATAGGGAAATCAGCCATGAAGAGGGAGTGGGACTAAGGCTATTTGAACTGGTGAGTGTGATGGCTGGAGCCTCAGGTTGCAGGCTACCAGAGGCAGTGAGAGGATAGAGGGAAGTTTACAAGTTGTGATCTTGCTTCTTCTCTATTTCCTTGGGACAATCAGTGTTTATTCCTTTACAACAGAAATTGGCAGCAGCTGCCCAGGGATAATAAAAGAGCAGCACAAAAGCTCTTTTGAGGTGGGATGTGGCTGAAAGCAGCCATGAAGAGACCAACTGCCCTTGGGCCTTCATTGCTCCATTTCTTTTCCCTCCAACGGACCAGGGATGATGAAGTTACAATGCAGGAAGACTTCTTCCCTTCAGTGGCATTTTTGAGTATTAAGAGTGAAACCTAATCAGAGGATCTACCTGCGCAGTGACAGTAAAAGGGAGGGTCAGGTGAGATTTTGAGGTGCCTAGAGCCTTTTATCTTCCCGTCCTCTCAGTTAACTCACTGGGACTGACAAACTAAGCCTGGCCTTCGAGCTATTCTCATGACACAATTCCAGATGGAAGAGCTAATGCTCTTCTGTTCACAAGCACACAAAACAAAACAAAGATACTAGAACCCTGAAAAGTAGAGCTATTATACATGAAAGACAATAAACTGAACACCATATATCATCTGAAGCAGTATTATTGTAACAAAATGTACCAAGAATTTAAAGCATGCGTGATAAGAATACTTATTAGTAATACAAAGCAGGAATCAGAAGTTATAAATAAAAACTAAGGGGGAATATTCAGAATGAAGAATGTGATATTGAAATATGGTATATGAGCACTAGGATAGGTATCAGAAAGGACATAGCAGAAGAATGAATTAATGAAGATAAGATTGAAGAACTTACCCAAGGGGAACAAGATAGAATAAAGAGAAAAAAGAAAAAACAAGAAATATGACTGGAGAAGTGCAAATAGGATTGCACTTGTTGCTAAGATTTCATAAAGAAGGGGAAAAATGGAGAATAAATACTTGAACAAACAATATGGTTTAATCTCTCACGTTTAAAGATAAAAAAAATTCCCAGTGTGAAAGGGCTTGTACAAGACCAAGCAGGATAGAGAAAGTCACACTTAGAAATTTAATATCAAAATATAGGGACATTAAGGTGAAGAGAAAAATTCTAAAAGCTTCCAGAAAGAGATTCCACACTAAGGAACATGGACCAGATTGACACCACTTTTCTCAATACTCACATATATGTATAAAGGAATAAATAATTTTAAGGTATTGAAGGAAAGTAACTTTGAATTAAAATTTGGTTTTATCCAACTAAATTATCATTCAAATATGAAAATATAATAAAAAATACTCTCAGCCCTCAAGGCTTTGTTACACAACTCCCCACCCATCTCTCTTGGAGGAAACCTTCAAATCAGAAGAGCTTTGGGAGTTGAGGGTAATAAAATAACCTGTAGTTTTAATATAAAAAATAAAATCCAGCACCAAAGAAATAAAAAAAAGTGTAAGTACAACACAATGAACCAGGACATTTGTTGGAGGGAAAGATATCAATGTTGATAACTTTAAGAAATCAATAAGGGTTAATAAATAATTCTTCCAGTAAAAGCAATAGCCATAAGAACAAAAATCATGTTTACTTTTTTTTCCTTTTTAAAAATTCAAATATAATTAACATACAGTGTTATGTTAGTTTCACAGTGTAATGATTCAACAATTCTGTCCATTTCTCGGTGCTCATCAGATGTTTACCTTTTAAACCAACAGAAGGAAAGTAGTTCTGTCCAAATGGAAATCATGGAAGGGGAAAAAAGAGGGAGAAACAATAAAAAGAAATATGAAATAAGGTGGCTGAAATATATCTGAATATAAAATAAGAACAATTGATTTAAGATCATCAATTAAAAATCTAGGATCTCAGATTGTATTAAGAAAACAAGAATTAAGAATATGTGATCTTCATCTGACACAAATAACACAGAAAGATAGAAGGGTTGAGAAAAGAGAGTAGTCAACCACAGGTCAGAATAGAGGTGGGGTAAGTAGTTTAATAACTGACAAAATAGAACTTAAGGCAACAAAATACTGTATTCCTAATGATATACTTTATGTACAGGTAAAAGGGAAATTAGAGGAAGAAGATATACTATCATGAACACATCTGTACTAAAAGACCTTGTTAGAATGTATAAAGCAATAAGTGTCAGAATTTTACAGAGAAACATAAATCAACAATTAGAGGTGGAGATTATAATATAATCTTAGAAACTAAGCAGTCAAAAGAAAAAAAGGAGAATTTTTGTAGATTAAAATGCAATTAATAAGTTTATTCTATTAGATAAATTGAAGACTATACACTTAATCAGCATAGAGTACATATTCTTGAGCAATCAAAAACTGTTATAAAAATGTATCTCAGGGGCGCCTGGGTGGCTCAGTGGGTTAAGCCGCTGCCTTCGGCTCTGGTCATGATCTCAGAGTCCTGGGATCGAGTCCCGCATCGGGCTCTCAGCTCAGCGGAGAGCCTGCTTCCCTCTCTCTCTCTCTGCCTGCCTCTCCATCTACTTGTGATTTCTCTCTGTCAAATAAATAAATAAAATCTTTAAAAAAAAAAAATGTATCTCAGGACACCTGGGTAGATCAGGTGGTTAAGCGTCTGCCTTCGGCTCAGGTCATGATACTGAGGTTCTGGGATGAATTCTCCCATCGAGCTCCTTGCTCAGCGGGGGCCTGCTTCTCCCTCTGCCTCCCTCTCCTCCTGCTTGTGCTCCCTCTTTCTGCCTCTGACAGATAATTAATTAAAATCTTTTAAAAAGTATATCTTGTCCTCTGTCCATTTCTTGACAGACATTTCTGCAAAGAAGACATCCAGATGGCCAACAGACACATGAAAAAGTGCTCAGCATCACTCGGCATCAGGGAAATACAAATCAAAACCACAATGAGTTATCACCTCACACCAGTCAGAATGGCTAAAATAAACAAGTCAGGAAATGACAGATGCTGGCGAGGATGCGGAGAAAGGGGAACCCTCCTACACTGTTGGTGGGAATGCAAGCTGGTGCAACCTCTCTGGAAAACAGCATGGAGGTTCCTCAAAATGTTGAAAATAGAACTGCCTATGACCCAGCAATTGCACTACTGGGTATTTACCCTAAAGATACAAACGTAGTGATCCAAAGGGGCACGTGTACTCGAATGTTTATAGCAGCAATGTCCACAATAGCCAAACTATGGAAAGAACCTAGATGTCCATCAACAGATGAATGGATCAAGAAGATGTGGTATATATACACAATGGAATACTATGCAGCCATCCAAAGAAATGAAATCTTGCCATTTGCGACAACATGGATGGAACTAGAGCATATCATGCTTCGCGAAATAAGTCAAGCAGAGAAAGACAACTATCATATGATCTCCCTGATATGAGGAAGTGGTGATGCAACATGGGGGCTTAAGTGGGTAGGAGAAGAATAAATGAAACAAGATGGGATTGGGAGGGAGGCAAACCATAAGTGACTCTTAATCTCACAAAACAAACTGAGGGTTGCTGGGGGGAGGGGGTTTTGGAGAAAGGGGTGGGATTATGGACATTGGGGAGGGTATATGCTTTGGTGAGTGCTGTGAAGTGTGTAAACCTTGTGATTCACAGACCTGTACCCCTGGGGATAAAAATATATGTTTATAAAAAATAAAAAATTTAAAAAAAAAGTGTATCTTGTATTAGACCACCAAAGAAGTTTCAACAAATCTCAAATGAATAATAGCAGCTATGTTCTCCAATCTCATTGTAATAAAATTGGAAATTATAAACAAAAGGACAGCTCAAAAACAAAACAAAACTCCCATCTTATGTTTGGAAACTACATAATTATTTTATTATTTATCTATTATAAAATAAGTCTTGGATTAAAAAAGATACTATATAGGAAATTAAGAAATACTTAGCACAGAATGATAGTGAAAATACGGCATGTTAAGACCTGTGGGGCAAAGCTGAAGGACTAACTTTGATGGGGATAGATAGCTTTAAATAGAGCCAGTAGGAAACAACACAGGTTTTAAACAGACAAGATTAGCATTCAATTCAAGAAATAGGAAAAAGAACAAACACAAAGAGAACAGAAGGAAACAATAAAAATAGAAGCAGAAATAAATGGACTGTGTATTAATTATAACTAAGCTTTCTAAAATGAAAAGGTTAATAATATAGTCACATTTCACACAAAAGTTACCAAGAAAAACAAATTCAGATAAGCACAGAACAAAAAGGTCCTTGTGAAAACTTCATCTTTCTTTATTACATGCCCAATGGAGATGGAGATTGCCTGAGATCCACAGAATGGGTCATCTTGCTCATGTTATTAAAAATATCCTCTGCCAAGGGGATGCAGACATTTACACACCTTGTGTCCATGTGGAGATATCTATCTATTATTCCTTTCCCCAACCTGTATTTTATCAATTCTCCAATTTTGTCCCCCCCTTTTAAAAATTATTTATTTATTCATGAGAGACAAGGAGAGAGAGAAACAGAGGCAGAGGGAGAAACAGGCTCCCCCGTGAGCAGGGAGCCCAATGCAGGACTCGATACCAGGACCCTGGGATCATGACCAGAGCCAAAGGCAGCTGCGTAACCATATGAGCCACCCAGGTGACCCAATTTTGTTTCCTCTAAGATAGGGCTGTAAAGGTGTATTGCTGACTTTGCCAACTGAAAAAAAATTTTCTTTTGATGGTCTTTACAAGCAGGTATACAGAAAAGAAAATATTGACAGATCAGTAGCTGAATACCAGATGATGAGTTGATTTGCTTCAGTAAGTAAACAATTTCTGCAACAGTCCTTGTGTTTGGAGCCACCACCTGTTTAAATTTAAGAAAATCCACTGTCATTTTCCAAGATACATCTGTCCTCTGAAGAGTCCAAAAAAGGTGAGCTGAGTGGGCGATGAAGGAAATCACTACCTCTGCATTCTTCAAGTCTTTTATGATGTAATTAATTTACAGTTTCTCCAGAAATACAATATTGATGATTAATGTAGCATTTGCTAGTTTTTATGTCCTCAGGATTACTTAAGTAATTCTGATGGACAGTGCCTTAGGACAGTGCTGAATCTCACTTTTGTTGTTGTTGTTGTTGGTCATTCTTTGATCATTCAGCCTTTGTGTGTTGATGCCTTCCATATGAACAGAATAATGACTTCTGTTTCAACCTAGAGTCAGAAATAGGAGGGAAAACTGTGAGCAGGTTCTCACTATGTTGTTGTGGGTGATGATGACACAACACTTTCATATTGGTCCTGATAAAAGCAGGGAACCTAAGCAATTTTCACTAACCAGACCTTTAACCTTCTGATGTATTCACTTTGGTGAATTAGAGCAAATTCCAAACAAATACATACTAGATGAAATATACATTAAAATCCCAAGGCAGAAATGTTTGTGAGCTAACTGTTTGGTGTGGTTTATGTCCGGAAAACCCTCTGAGACTTGACTGTGAGTGTAGACAAGAATGATGAGTAAAGGTTTAAATTATTCTTTTCTACCCCAGTCTGGTCTAGGCAGGTCCACTATGGCTTCCTTAAACATCCGTGCTATCCTCTTCTTTCTTTTTTTTTCTTTTTTAAAAAAAGATTTTACTTGTTTATTTGACAGAGAGAGACACAATGAGAGAAGGAACACAAGCAGCAGAGGAAGTGGGAGAGGAGAAGCAGGATTCCTGCCAAGCAGGGAGCCCAACACAGGGCTTGATCCCAGGACTCTGGGATCATGACCTGAGCCAAAGGCAGTTGCTTAACAACTGAGCCACCCAGGCACCCCTATGCCATCCTCTTCCCCACTCTTCAGATATGATATACAAAGGACAAAGTCTGTTCAAAGACAAGTATTCCAAGTCATGTGAATCTATCATATTTCATTTTACCATTTTTCCTCTTTTGATTCAACCTCTTCTCTTGCCTCTCTTTTCAATAGCCTAGAATACTGTCTTTCCAAATGGGATTTGGGGTGTTCTTTACTTTTCATTCCTCTTGCATCCTAGAAATACATTCTTAGATCATTTCAAATGGTGAGTTCAAAAAAGTCTCAGCCTCTACTTCGTGACCCACTCCTATGCATTTTCATCCGACTTTTTCCAACCCTTGAGGGGGATTTGACAGCTTTACTCCAGATCACCTTGAGATTGTGTATGATCTGCTTTCAATAGAAAAGTATCATTCATTCAGTTGAGCCAACTTGTTGGTAGTCAAGCAAATGTCACCTTCTGATCACTCACATCTTTTAGATGAATTGTTTCTTAATTTCCTGAATACCAGAAGACTAGAAGTCAGTCCTGTTTGTTTCTTGCCTTGGTTTCCTTAACATCACAGGGCTGCTTCAAATATCAAGAAAAGAAAAGAATTTTAGTGTAGTGACAAGCTGTGACATGAAGATTTCTGTCAATCATGTCAAAGCTGTTTGTTTTAAAAATAAATTTTGTGTCAGGGTTTTCAGCTGCTAAAATTCATGGTTTCAAGTTCATGACATTAATTGTAAATAATTAGACAAAACCTGATCAACACTCTAACAATTACTGAGTATTTGTTCCAAATCATAAAGACTGTTACTGACTTGATGTAGGTTAATTTAGAGACCTTCAGAAATGAGTTTGGATTTCAGTGCTTGAAAATGTCACATAAAAATGTAATAAATCTGTTACCATTATCACATTCTTCAGGTGATAGTGGCTTTGGTAGTTAAAATACAGCTCATAAAATTTATATTTAAGGCTAATTTGTTTTAAAACTTTTTAGAGGGGGCATCTTCAGAAAAGCACCAAATTGGGGTTGATAAGTATAGAATATTTAAACAAAGTAAATCAACCTAAGCCTCAAACGATGGAATTTTAGGGGCGCCTGGGTGGCTCAGTGGGTTAAGCCTCGCCTTCGGCTGAGGTCATGATCTCAGGGTCTTGGGATGGAGTCCCGCGTTGGGCTCTCTGTTCAGCAGGGAGCCTGCTTCCTCCTCCTCTCTCTCTCTCTCTCCACCTACCTCTCTGCCTACTTGTGATCTCTTTGTCTGTCAAATAAATAAATAAAATCTTAAAAAAAGATGGAATTTTAATGACAGATCAGTCAAGCAGTGTATCTACACTTACTTGATAAGACATTCTAGAATCTAACATAGAGTTAGATTCTATTGTTACTAACATAGATTCCATGTTGTTACTAACAACAGTAAGTTGGCTAAATGATGTCAATGTGAGTGATTATGGAAACCAGTCTGTTTCTTTTGGGGAAGGCAAATCTCTAAAAAGAAGAGTGAATTTCAAGATATCTTTATGGGCTTTCCAGTGTTCTTTGATAAGCTGAGATTTCTTTTGATGGTTGTCATGACTTTCTCTGTCTTGGAAGTAGGATTTCATAACATCACTGAACATTTTGCATGTTAAAAGATAAAAATGAATCAAACAGTTACAATTATCTTGTTCTTTTGAAGGATATGTTAATTTGATGCAAAAAGAGTCAAATTTTTAGTCTGGGTCTCTATTTTACCCCAAGATTTTCTTTGCAATAGGGTAGAAGGGTAAATTGTTTTTGAATTAGTAAAAATCATTATCTCATTCAATTAATTTTTTTTGTTTCAACAAAATTTTTTTTATTGATGAAAATTTGGTAACAGGACTGAACATTTGAGTTTCTTATTAAATCAGACTGAGTTACTGTGAATTTAAAACATTTTAAAAACTTAAAATGTTTAACAGATTTTCTTGTTTTAGTTCTAGATGCATACAAGTGAAGCTATGCTTTAGCTTGGATGGAGACAGATACTAAGTGAACTGTAGCAGAATGTTCTAGATTTTACATTAATCGTCTTTGGAGAATGTTTTTCTTCCCTTACTTACAAGCAATGTATTTTATAATGAAACACTAGTTCATTGATCTCTTTTTAAGTTGCTTGCTGATAGAAATTAGTTAATAATGAATAACTACACATTCCCAAAAGACCAGCCATGTCAGCATGTAGACTCTCTGAATAGAGCTCTTTAGAAAATATTAGCAAAGTTTTACAAATTCCCGTATACAGCCTGAGAAATTGTTGAAACATGTTATAACATATATAGTATGTATATCTCAACGAAACTGAAAACAAAAATCTCGGACCACGTTTGGTGACAAGTCAGGATGAGTTTTTCCTTGGAAGTCTCTTTGACCTCTAGTGTAAATAGATTTCTTGCTGGGTCTTCCTAACCCTCTCTGCACAACTAAATCCTAAACATGTCTGAATCCTAAAGTCCACATAAGGTGAGTTCCCAGGTGGGGACTCCCGGAGTAGCTATTAGAAACGTATTTGTATCAGTTAGAATACTACAGTTATTTTCTGGACTCTTTTTGAGAGCAGAACTATGCCTTATATTCTCAATGCTAAGTACAGTCTGTGGCACATAGGTAGATATTTAAAATAGGAGTTACCTATTTTTTTTTTTTAAAGATTTTATTTATTTGACAGAGATCACAAGCAGGCAGAGAGGCAGGCAGAGAGAGAGAGGAGGAAGCAGGCTCCCCGCTGAGCAGAGAGCCCGATTCGGGGCTCCATCCCAGAATCCTGGGATCATGACCTGAGCCAAAGGCAGTGGCTTTAACTCACTGAGCCACCCAGGCGCCCCAGGAGTTACCTATTTTTTAATCCTTGTAACTATGTTATTAAGGAGAAGGAGACAAAAATCCTTTATTTTATTTTATTAATTTTTAAGGTTTTTTTTTTTTTTTTAAGATTTTATTTATTTATTTGACACACAGAGAGAGAGGGCACAAGCAGGGAGAGTAGAAGAGGGAGAAGCAGGCTCCCTGCTCAGCAGGGGCTCAATGTGGGACTTGATCCCAGGACCCTGAGATCATGACCTGAGCCGAAGGCTTAACCAACTGAGCCACCCAGGCACCAACCCACAAAAATCCTCCTTTAATTTAATGAATAAGAAGCTGAAGGGCTGACATGTGAAAAAAGTTGTTCAAGATCTTACCAGCTCTAGTAAGCAGCTGAACTAAAATCTGCAGACAGGTCTGCCTCAATCCAGATCACGTGCTTTATCAAGGGCACCAGACACTGTTCACATAGCCATAAGGGATGCTGAAGGACCCTTACTTAAATCTACTCCAAGAATGCATTTCTCTCTCTCCGAGTCCAGCATAAGCCAGGAAGCTTTCAATTCAGCGAACACTAGTCTTAGGGGATCAATTAAGGGAACACTAGTTTTAAGGGATCCAAACTTAAAACAACTCTGAATTTAAAAACATATAGTGAATATTGATTTATAAATAAATGCCTATAATTCTGGATAAGAACTATAAGACATAAAGGGCTGACAAGGAAATTGAAAGAAAGCAAAAATAATTGAAATTAAATAATTGAAAGTAAATACAAACTCATTGGGCATGGTACTAACATTGAAACCTGGTTTTGTCAACTTTAAGACTAATGATTGTCTTACATTTTGCTATGTGGATCATCATTCTGCTTTAAGACTGGTGAGACCCGGAAGATGGAGGTGTTGAGCAACTAATGGTTTCAATTATGTTTTTCAGATCATTTCATTCTGCTTATTGGAACTATAAAGTTGTTATTGAAGAATATGCAGCCCTTTGGATTAAAGATGTTTTATTTTAACACATATTCAGGAAAGTCAGTTTCCAATTATGGTAAATCTAGAGAGCTAGCTTGGAAATTTCTGCAACTTATTTTCATCATGGAATGAAAGGAAGAAATAAAGCGTAGAATATTAGATCACTAAACACAATTTTATTTTCTTTTCTTTCCATTTTTTCCCATAAGAAAACTGAGACAAAATGTGGCTGAATTAGTTGATTACATAGTTCGCTAATACAGAGCCTGGCTAGTTCCATGTCTCTTGGTTTTTGACCTAGTGTACTTACTAGGTAACTGATATATGTGGTTTTTTCGCTGAAGAATAAAATGCAAGGTTAACTTTTGAGCAAAAGATAAAATTTCTTCATAAAATGAAAGATTTAAAATAAAATGGCTAAGGTAAATTTCAAATGTCCTTAACATACTGAAAACAAAGTGCCTTTCATTCTTACTACTTGACTCAACAGACATTCATTAACGTTGTTTCCCTTCCAGTTTGACCTGGACCCAATAATCAGTTTTTCCAACTATTCTCACCATCATCCTCAATTCCCTTGAGATATTTACTGTCCATTCACCCCTTTTCTGGGCCCCCTGTTATGGATCAATGATCTGTCTTTTTGGGTCCTGCCTCTGGGTTTCTGAGAAGTGATCAAAAAAGTTGCATAACCATGCTGATGGTGTCATTACTGGTGCAAATGTTCCAAATTCAGCTTGGCCTCGGATGATGCTTAGAAGTTCTATTCTTACTCTGTGTCAGGGTCCCTTTTCCAGTCATATGGATTTCGAGAACAGTTACTCTTTTTCTCAATCTCTAATCTTCTCTTTGTCTCTTGCCTTAGCATATGGTGCTTTCACCTTTACTCAGAACATCAAGACCATCAGGTGAGCATTTCCTCAGTATTCTTCCTATTCACTTCTGAAATTAAATATATCTTCTTTATCTTTCCTTCCTTTCTTAAAGGAATCATAGGAGTGGTCAAGAGAAAGGGCTCTGGAGTGAGATAACATCTCAACTCTTCAATCTAGTAAATGTGTGACTTTAGATAGATTCCTTACTCTGTGTCTAAGTCTCCTTCTTTGCGTGATGGGTGTAATAACAGTATTTACCATATAGGCTTGATATAAAGAGTAATGAGGCTTATACATACATACAGATACCTAGAGTGCATGCTGCTTGGCACAAGGTAAGTGTTACAAGTTAGCAGGACTAATTTTATTATTGTAATTTTTGTTGTTATTGCCTAGGAAAGAAATTGTTATCTCTATCCTCAGTTAACTCCATCTATCTCCTTTAGGATTTTGAGCTATATTTGATATCCTTTCTCTTTTCAACCCATCTGCCCCCCATTTTCTTTTCAGTTTAAAAGTAGGGGAACCTGGGGGGCTCAGTCAGGTAAACACCTGACTCTTGGTTTCAGCTCAGGTCATGATCTCATGGGTTGTGGGTTTGAGTCCTGCATTGGGCTCCATTGTCAGTGGGGAGTCTGCTTGAAGCTTCTCTCCATTTGCCCCTCTCCTGACTCATGTGTACTTTTTCTAAAATAAATAAATAAATCTTGAAAAAAAAATCATGCTCAAGCATTTTATTTCCAAAAATATCAGTAATGAGCCTCTCTATCTTTTTAGTTAATATCTAACTGTAAACCTTATCCTGACTTTACCCTACCTTATTCTTGTCTGTCCATTAGCATACAATTCTGGTAACTCTAAGTATTTTCTGAGCTGCCCCTGGAACTCAAGCCCAGAATTCATGGTTGAGTGGGATGGTAAAATCTGCTAATTTTGAGATGCTATGACTATATGACTAAAAAATGTAAAACTTACTCTTTTTCATCATTAAAAATGAATTCAGGGATGGCAGCAAGGAGGTGGAGCTGGAAGCCATGGACACTTCTTTACCCTTTAAACATAATAATTCACCAGATTTCATGGAGACCTTCCTTTTGTGAGAAATCTAGAAACTAACTGGAAGACTCTTACTTTTCAGGCAAACATAAAACCAGATTCATTGAAGCCAGTAGGAAGATTAAGGACATCTTCTTGCCAAAATCCCTATCCCTGGCATAGTGTCATACACAAATTGATATGTGTGATAGACCACATTAACAGAATGAAAGATAAGGATCACATGATCATCTCATACATGCAGAAAATCATTTGACAAAATTCAACACCATTTTATGATAAAACTCAACAAATTAGGAACAGAAGTTTACCTCAATATAAGAAGTTTATATATTAAAGCTTATAGCTAACATCATGCTCAACAGTGAAACAATGAAAGCTTTTCCTCTATGATCAGGAAAAAGGCAAGATTGTCTATTCTTGCCACTTCTTTTCAACATAGTCCTAGCCAGAGCACTTAGGCAAGAAAAAAAAAAAAAGCATTTGATTTAGAAAGGAAAAAATAAAGTGATTTCTGTTCACTGATGACATATTTACTTATTTCTTAATTATTTTTTTAATTTTAATTTTTGGCTGGAATTTATTATTATTATTATTTTTATTATGTTCAATTAACGAGCATATAGTACATCATTAATTTTTGATGCAGTGTTCAGTAATTCATTAGCTGTGTATAACACTCAGGGCTCATCAACACATGTGCCCTCCTAAATACCCATCACCTTGTTATCCCATACCCCCATCCCCTTCCCTTCTGTAATCCTCAGTTTGTTTCCCAGAGTCCAGAGTCTCTCATGGGTTTTTTCTCTCTCTCTCTGATTTCTTCCCATTCAGCATTCCCTCCCTTCCCCTGTGGTCCTCCACACTATTCCTTATGTTCCACATATGAGTGAAACTATAGGATAATTGTCTTTCTCAGCTTGACTTATTTCACTTAGCATAATCCCCTTTAGTTCCATCCATGTTGATGCAAACTGTGGATATTCTGGTGGCTGAGTAATATTCCATTGTATATATGAACCTCATCTTCTTTATCCATTCATGGTGTTGAAGGACATCTCAGCTCCTTCCATGGTTTGGCTATTGTGGACGTTACTGTTGTGAACATTGGGGTGCATGTGCCCCTTCTTTTCACTACTTCTGTATCTTTGGGGTAAATATCTAGTAGTGCAATTGCTGGGTCATAAGATAGCTCTATTTCTAATGTCTCGAGGAACCTCAATACTGTTTTCCAGGGTGGCTGCACCAGCTTGCAGTCCCACCAACAGTGTAAGAGTGTTCTCCATTCTCCACATCTTCACCAACACTTGTTTCCTGTGTTGTTAATTTTTGCCATTCTAACTGGTATAAGGTGGTTTCTCATTGTGATTTTGATTTGTACTTCCCTGTTGGCTAGATATGATATTCAATATAAAAAACCCTAAAGAATTCAAACACACACACACACACCCTTGTTAGAACTAATAAATGAATTCAGTAATGTTTCAAGATACAAAAATCAACATATAAAAATCAGTTATATTGCTATACACCAGCAATATACTATCTGCAAAGATAATTAGGAAAATAATCCTATTTACAGTAACATCAAAAAGAACCAAAAATTTAGGAATAAATTTAATCAAGGAGGTGAAAGTCATACTCTGAGAACTAGAAAACATTGCTGAAAGGAATTAGCAAAGACATAAGCAGAGAAAGACACCCCATGTTCTTTTTAGTGGGGAATAGTACTTAAAAGCCAAGATCAGGGCATTAGATGCACACATTGCCATTGCAGTATTGTTGATCCTAGGCACTCTCAGTGCACAGAGCTAGATGATATATATGTGTATACATACGTATATACACACAGACACCCACACAACTACATCCTCATATATGCATACACACATATGTATATAATATGTATATATTGTATAATGTTATATAATAATATATATAATGTATATATAAATATATATTTATATCCATATTTTGATATATATCTATATAAGGAAAATCCTGAATTGACACAGATATCTCCAATTTCAATCCAGTCCATATGGTTCATTCTAGTTTTCCCTTTCACATTTTGTATCTCCTTTCTCTGACAGTGAGATACCTAGCTCCCTTTAATCTTAATATTTTTATTAGTTGATAGATATTCATGAAAATAATCTCCCACTTCAGCTGTCGCTATTTTCCCTTCATGGATGCTCTCTTGGCCTAGCCAGACTCTGACACTACCTATCAGGCCCCCCTTCTACCTTTCCATGGGCACTGATAATCCATGCCAGGCTACTCTTTCCCATAATTCCCTTCACATGGACACTCTGCATACTGCTCATGCTTTGACTTTCCATGCTGGGTCATCTTTTATCCCATGCTTCCTCATCCCATCTCCCCTTCACATGGTTGTCCTCCTTAATCTGTTCAGATAATGATGTTCCGTAATACTCTGCCTCTCTAAGAAGATGCCCTCCTCACCCTCACTAGGCTTTAACACCTTGCTCAAGGTTACCATGGCTACCTCTTACTTTCAGCATAAATGAAAGGCCAGGAAAGGAAGGGAAAGAAAAGGGAAATGGGAAATTGTACCCACTGGAATTTACTCATAATCCTAGTTTCTGCCTCCACTGCTGACCAGTCTTAGTCCATCTTGCCTGCTCGTTGCATCACATGCCTTGCCAGTTGAGCATGATTTCTTACTAATTCCTGCTTGTGATCTGCTTGGCCCCATATCTGCTTACTAAATGTGTCACTGGCTTAATCTCTTCCAGTGCCATGTTCTTATCTCCCTCCAGCTGCAGATAGCAATTCAGGATCAGGTTAGCTTCTGACTCAACCCAATTCTATAGAAATCACAACTGTTCTCAGGATTGAAAGATTGGATGCATGATATCAAAGAGTCATCCTTGAAGAGTAGTTGTTGAAACTACAGCTGTGGAGGAGGTTGAAAATAAGGATAAAGAAGAGGAAACTAGATAATACTTTGGGAAGAGTGTTTATGTGTTTATATTTAGGGAACATAAAGAGAAAGAAAAAAGAAGAGGTATCTTGGACTAATCTACAGCCTGGAAAATATTGAAGTAATTGGTTTAGGTGACTAATTTTTTGAGAAGAATTTGACTCAGTGCTGTGTCCTTAAATAATTTAAATTGGTATTATTATAGTAGTGGTATTATTATAGACCTGGTGTAAACTAAGAAATATGACATTATAGAATAATTTGTTACAGTAAAAATGACTCAGTAGGTTGAGTCAAATTAAGTGATTCATCTATACAGCTTGTCAGATCATCTGACAACCATTTTGCCTGACTTTAGAGTTCAGGGTCAGTTACAGAAAGTCTTGCCTCTTCTGTTTTAGTTAACTTTTGGGTGGATAGTTTGTTATGACAATAGCAGTCTTATGAACTCATTATAAAAAACCTTGTGGAAGAGATGCTTTGGACAACAGTGCTGTCTCTTAGATTGTGTGGCTGGTTATTTGCTGAAAACACCTTTTTTGCTTAGGTGACCTTGTTTAGATCGGCAAATTCTCTGGAAATGTGGGTAGTGTGTATATTCATTTTATTCACCACTGTATCCCTATTACCTAATATACTGCCTGGCATATTGTAGATTTTCAAAAAGTACTTGTGAAATTATTGAATAAAAGGAGATGGTTCTACACTTCTTTAAGAAGTCATCATTTGATGGTATACAACAGTTTTTGAGACAGCTGTGGGAAGGCAGTCATGGCTTAAAAAATTTCCAAGACAACATAGACTCTAAGAAACAAAACATATGAATAAACAATTAAACAAACAAAAAACAGAATCAGACCTATGTGTGAATACATAGAACAAACTGATGGTTGCCGAGAGAAAGGGGATGGAGAGAGGGGCAAAATAGATGAAGGGAAGTGGGAGATACAAGCTTTCATATGGAAGAAATAAGTCATGGGGATGAAAGGTACAGCATTAGGAATTTAGTCAATAGTATCATAATAGTGTTGTATGGTGACAGATGGTAGCTATATTTGTGGTGAGCATAGCATAACATATAGAGATGTTAAATCACTATGTTATACATCTGAAACTGATGTAACATTGTGTATCAGTTATATTCAAATAAAAAATTAAAAAAAATTTTGTAAGGCAATCCTCAAGGAACATCAGTATGGAATAGATTAAAGATTTTTTTCTGTAACAATGCAACAGGTGCTTTCCCTTTATAGAAGTAGATATAATTTTTTATTGTGTTTATAATTTAAACCTTTACTATTCAAGTTTTGACTCCCTACAGTGGGTCACCTTTCAGTGCAAATGCTTTCCTCATCTCATTTCCTCTCCACATTCTTGTCCTCAAACAGTAAATCACTAAGAAACAGGTAGCTGGATAACACAACCTTTTGAAGTCTTTTTTTAGAAACAAGTAGATGGATGCCACTTAACAAGACAATTATGCTGACTGGATCTTCTTTTGCTACCCCAGTGCACACAGTAAAATTTCAAGTAATTGAGGTCATAAAACCACCCCATTTATAAGAAAATTACTGCAGTGATTAAGTAGTTTAGTAATGATATATTTTCCAGATGGCATAATGAGAGTTACTGTAAGATGATTATTTCCATCATAATTTTGTTTTTATCCCCATTGTTACATTTATCAGATAATAACGTTTTCAATAGTTTGGCATTTAACTTTGTAAGAAAATAGCACTTAAACAAGTATTTCCCATATAGGAAGAAGGGGACTAACCTTTATTTAGCTTATGCTCTCTTCCTAGCAGTATGCTATTTAGTCATAAAAGATTTATCTTTCTGCGAAGTGAAGCATAGATAATAATTAGTTGGTATGTTTCATTAAAAGAAGTCAGTTATAAAAAACCCTAATAGTTAAAAGCTAGGGTTCAAGAGCAGACAGATCTCATTTAAATTCTGGCTTTTCTCTTTTCTAGCTGGGCTTTTGGGCAAGTTTTTTAGTGTTTCTTAGCCCAAAATTCTCCATTAATAGGTTGGATTTAATAATATTGCTTATTACATTGAGATATTTGGAGCATTCAGTGAGATAATACCTGAGCAGTTAGCTTAATACCTGGCACATAATAAGGGCTCAATAAATATTAATATTCTTCATTATAGAAGGTTGTCTGGCTTCTCTCACTTATTTTAGTGCTTTAAAGGTTGTTCAATGTTGTAGTACATATCAGTACTTAATTTCTGTTTATGACTGGGTAATATGTCTTTGTGTGAATATACCACATTTTGTTGATCCATTCATCAGCTGATTGACATTTGGGTGTTTCCACCTTTTGATGATTGCAAAAAGTGCAGCTATGAACATTTGTATACATGTTTTTGCCTGAATATCTCTTTTCAGTTCTTTTGGATATATGCGCAGAAGTGGAATTGCTGGATCATATAGCAATTCTATGTTTAATTTTTTTGAGACATACAAAATTATTTCTTTTTTAACTAGAGATTTTATTTATTTATTTGATTGAGATAGAGAGCATGAAGAAGCAGGCAGAGAGGCAGGCAGAGGGAAAGGGAGAAGCAGGCTCTCCACTGAGTAGGGAGCCTGATGTGGGGCTCTATCCCAGGACTCTGGGATCATGACCTGAGCTGAAGGCAACCACTTAACCAACTGAGCCACCCAGGTGTCCCTACAAACTAATTTCTGCAGTGCCTACACCATTTTGTATTCCAACCAGTGATGTATGAAAGTTCCAAATTTTCTACAACCTCATCAAAACTCATTATTTTCTGTTTTTAAAAAATGATGGCCAGCCTAGTGGTCTAAATTGTTTGTGGCTATTTTCATGTCTCTACTGGTCTATCAGCTTTTCTGGGGGAGGATCTAAATCTTATTTCCTTTTCTCACACATTGAACAATAAATGAACTTTATGTGTTATTATAGCAATCCCAGACTTTAAGGAGTCTGTGATTTAGTGGGAGATACAGATGCATGAAGATGTTTAAAACCTGAAGAAGGAGCCCTATGGGCTCCTTTTGTGCAGAGCACAAAACGAGTATAGAGGGAACATTGTTGGATGGCTTTTTCTGGGGCACTGTGGGAAGGCTTTACAGAGGGACTGACCGCTGGATTGGGTCTTTGTGAGGGAGCAACTTGGCTAGGTAGAGAGCTAGGTCCATGGTATTCCCCGCAGATGGAAAATCATAGGCAAAGGCAGGCAAGTGGAAAAGAGCATGTTGCATGCAGTATTTAAATGGAAGCAAAAGAATATCTCAACAGTGAAAATACTATTTATTTATTTATTTATTTATTTTTTAAAGATTTTATTTATTTATTTGTCAGGGATAGAGGGAGAGAGAGCGAGCGAGCATAGGCAGACAGAGAGGCAGGCTGAGGCAGAGGGAGAAGCAGGCTCCCTGCCAAGCAAGGAGCCCGATGTGGGACTCGATCCCAGGACACTGGAATCATGACCTGAGCCGAAGGCAGCTGCCTAACCAACTGAGCCACCCAGGCGTCCCGAAAATACTATTTATTATTTGAAGTGTCAGAAGTAAGAAAGAAGTCTTATTTACACTGCCGTGAATTGTATGTAAATTAATAGAAGAAAAATATCCAAATAAAACAAATAAGTCAAAAAGATATTAAAGAATAATGGTAGTAGAGCAATGACTACATTTCAGCATTAACGGGCTCTGTAACCTTGGGCAGGTTGATGACTTAGTGAAATAAAAGGGCCAGAATAGATGGATTTTAAGATTCTTTCTAGCCTAACATTCTATGAAGCAAAACAAACAAGCAACTGACTCCACAGTTTCTCTTTTTGACTGAGAAGTCTGGTAAAGTTAATCAAATCATTTAGACTTGTTCATGTGTGTGGAAGCAAACAGACATTTTGCTCATCATTTCCATATGGCCTATTGGTAGCCATCATGAGGCATTTTGCCTGGAAACTTCCCCTCAAAATATTGCAGAGAATAGAGAATTGAAACAGCATGTTGCAATGAAATATTTGTTAGGGTGGTTTTCATTTGTATGTGAAAAATTAGATTTATCATGTCTTCCATTAGGCACTCCACCTTCATCCTTTCTTTAAGATGTCAGTATACCCTCACACAAGTGAACACTTAGTCACATATATTTTACCCCGCTTGGGTCTGCTTTCTGATTTATATATATATATTTTTTCCCAGAAGTACAAGAAACAGGTTGACGGAGAGATTCTTTTGAGATTTGGCAGATCTTCACATAGGCCAAATTTCCCAATGTCTTAGCTCTTAGCTTCTTCTTTTTCTTTAGCCCTCCTCCAGGCTTTCTGGTATTTTGATTTCATGCTTGTAAACTGGACACAAATTTTCCACTGAGAACATTGGACAAAGGCTGATGGCCTCACTGCTGCTTATTATAAAATGTTATATCTCAAACAGTCATGGTGATAGCTTGAAGAATGCTTTCAGAGGAGTATTGTCTATCCTACAGATCTATGTCATTTTTCTTCCACTGAAGCACCTCAAATATAATTTAAGGAAATTACAGAGTTGTTTCTGTTGGGAATAAACAACAGCTTTTCACAGTTACGGCTGCAGATCTCATTAGTAGAAGAACGTGTCTTTACTGCTGCAAAGAACAGGAAGGCTGAGTTTTATGTTTTCCAAATATGCGTAACTCCTGTAAATTGGCTACTATTGGATCTAGGATCATTTAATTCCATCCTGTTTTTAGTTTTCTTTGGTAATTAGTGATAACTGTTTAAAATTTTCAGGTGGGTAAGGATGAACTACTTTCCCTCAGTCTTGCTAACATTGCAATGAAATATATCTTAAACCAAACTGGGCCACAAAAATAGACATTTGGTAAACAAACATTTATTAGCCAATGGGCACAAAATACTTCATAGATCCTGTGCTGTAGAAATCTCAGGTTTCTGATTGTTGTGGAGCTCTGCCACTATCTTGGAAGAATGGCTCTCTCACGGAAGACACAAGAACATTTTAGAAGCAAGATGCTGCTTCTCTTATGGTTGATATTAGGCGATCAAAAATCCTCTAATAACTGGCCCCAGGACCACCTGCAGGATGATCCCAGGATCAAGCCACAGGTACCTTCCTGAAGACTAAAGCTAAAGATCTCACTGGATTCTTATACTCTGCTCATTTGAGAGTAATAGAAGTTTTCAAAATATTTTAACCCAAAAGTTCGTTTTCGCTTTTGTTTCCTTTGCCTTTGGAGACATATCTTAAAAGAAGTTGCTGTGGCTGTTATGGAAGAGGTTACTGCCTATGTTCTCCTCTAGGATTCTGAAGGATTCCTGTCTCACGTTGAGGTCTTTTATCCATTTTGAGTTTATCTTTGTGTACGGTATAAGAGAATGGTCAAGTTTCATTCTTCTACATATAGCTGTCCAATTTTCCCAGCACCATTTATTGAAGAGATTGTCTTTTTTCCACTGTATATATTTTTTCCTACTTTGTTGAAGATTATTTGACCATGGAGTTGAGGGTCCATATCTGGGCTCTCTCCTCTGTTCCATTGGTCTATGTGTCTGTTTTATGCCAGTACCATGCTGTCTTGGTGATCACAGCTTTGTAGTAAAGCTTGAAATCAGGTAACGTGATGCCGCCAATCCACAAAGCTTGCATCCTTTAAATTTCTCAAATGAGGATGTATTTCTAACATGCACTTTGCTAGCAGACAAACCACCAGTATCAACATTCTATTTTTAACATGAAGTAGGCTAATTCATAAAACATCTGTTGATGATCCCAAAGCTGGAAATGGGAACACTTGTAATAGCTACCTCTGGAGGTGGCCTTAAGGGGGTAAACCTGGCTGGCCTCCTTTGGAGTACAAATTCTTGATTAGAGCCTCTAATTGTACCTGATTTGTAACTGAACTAATGATGTGATAACCACACTATGCTGAAATGCTTTAAAGAAAATTTCAAACAACCAGTCAATAATACCTGTGTCTTAGTTTCCTATTGTTTTTGTAACAAATTACTGAGAATTTAGTGGCTTAAACAATACAAATTAATTCTCTTATAGCTCTGGAGGTTAGAAATCTGAAATTATCTTGTGGAGCTAAAATCAAGGTGTTGGCAAGGCTGCATTCTTTCTGGAGTCTCTAGGGGACTGTTTGCTTATCTTTTCCAGCTTCTAGAGGCTGCCCACGTTCTTGGTTCATGACACCATTGCTCCATCTTCAAAGCCAGCAATGGCTGGTGGCATCTTTCTCATGGTGCATTCCTGTTTTCTGCTTTCATCATATTTCCTTCTCTGACTCTTTTCCATGCATCCCCCCCCCCCATCTTCCTTATAAGAACCCTTGTGATTTTTGGATCCACCTTGATAATCTAGAATAATCTTCCCTAATCTTCCCTTCTCAAGTCCTTTAATCACATCTGCTGAAGTCCCATTCATAAATTCTGTGGTTTAGGATGTGGACATCTTTGGGGAATCATTATTCTGCTTGTTACCTCCTGCTAATATTCTAAGTAATTCCTTTTAAGATAATTTCAATTCAACTTCAATTATGGGGTTCTATGGGGAAAATAGAAATGACGTGGGCTTTGGACCTGGCAGATCATTGATAAATCTTGGCTTCTTACCCAACAAGCTGTAGGCCATAGGAAAGGAAAATGGAACTATATATAATATAATGTACCTCACCAGGAAGATTAAATAAAATAATGGGTGAAAACCTGGCCCAGTGCCTGTCATGTAGGAGACACTAAATAAATGCCACCTAAAGGTAGCTATCATGATCATTAGCAGAATTATAGAGCTGGAAAGAACCTCAGAGATCATTTCTGCTTCTTTCAGCAGTAGAACTACCTTTTTTGGTCTCAAACAAAATATTTTATTTTTTTTTAGTTGAAGTATAGCTGACACACAGTGTTAGAACAGAATCTTACATGGAATTTTATGAAAAGCCTCAATCTACAACAAACAATAAAAGGAACAGATAGGTCCCTTGGGTGGAATAAGTTCCTTTCACTTTGTCCTCATCATGTCTCTCCTTCTTTTCCTTCTGCTTTCCCTTCTTTTTGACAGGTAAATCTTTTGCTGTTGCCAGATCTAGCCTAAGGATAGTAGCTTGAAAGCCATGGGTTTAGTCCAGTCTCTCATTTTGCACTGAAAGATAAAGAGGCAGAGAGAGGTTAAGTGACTTCCAAGGTTGCACAGCTACTCAGTAGAAGAAGAGGTATCAGAATGGAAGTTAAAATAAGGATTATTAGTTCAATGTTTTTTCTCTATATCTTGTTGGAGGTAGATATAGTTGAGTGACCAGAAAGCTGTTACAGAAATGAAGAATTTTAGGAAATTTAGTTAAGGGAAAATATCTTAAGTGATGGCAAAGATAAAAGCAGCCTTTCTTCTACCACAAAATCTGGTTTTGTATATTGCAAAAGCAGTCCTCAGAAGTAAGAGAATTTGGCACTTCATCAGCACCACATAAAAGGAATGTTGTTTGTGAGATGTACTAGATTAGAACCAGCTTCTCTTCAGTGAGACAGTGTTAGAATTTTGCTTAACACTGGGGTTCTCCACAAAGATTTAGAGTTTTGAATTTAGGTTCCAGAGAGCTGGAGCTCTGATGAAAATCTCAGAACACACTGGTAGGACCAGGCAAGTGCTACAAAGCAGAGTGTGGCTGTCTTTTGCTGCCCAACCAGGCTAAGGGAGACCAGATGTCTTCATTTTCAACTTCCCTTTCAGCTCTAGGTCAGAATTCTCTCTCTGCCAAGTGCTCTGGGGTGTTATAAGTGAGACAGGATAAATTGCCTGCCAAATTTTGCTATGAAACCAGCTTTAGTCTAGCCCATCCCTGAAACACAAAATTTCATTTCTTTTGGACTTAAAAATTCAACAGTGCAATGAAACAATGTAGCCCTTGTCCAAAATTAGTGCAGAACTAATAGGTTACTAGTTTTAAAATCAATGTCATTTAACTCTGGAATAAACAATATTTCATTTTTTCATGAATGAACATAAAAGTAAACATTGAATTATATTTTTTCATGGTTACACTCAATGTGATATCTTGGTTATGCTTTAGGTATTCAAACAAAAATGTGTCTATTGTCTCGACAATAAATTCAGTCCATGGTAAAGACTCATTCACAATAAAATTTGTTAGTGCAGGTTATTTAAAGACACAAATATTATTGATGACTGTTAGAACCTTCAGCAGAAAACTAATTATGAGTTAGTTTTTTTGTGAAAGAATTTGTTCATTTCACAAAAAAACAAAAACAAAACCACATCATATATCCAAAATCTACTCATTTGATCATTTGAGTCTATTTTTCATTCTGACTGATTATACTATCTATGTCACTTACTACTGACGAATTGGCTGGGGAGACACTTGAGACTTTTCTTTTTAACATTTATCAATTTATCAATATTGATTTCTCTTAAGAGGCAGTCTGGCATGGTAATATGATAGCATGAGCGTAAGAGATACCTAGGCTTGAGTGAGAGTTCTAGCTTTAGCACTTACTAGCCTTAGCAACCCAACAACTTTAGGAAAGTTCTCTTATCCGCAAGGTAATAATCTGTGCCTTGCCTGGTTTTTGAGAGTATTACCTAGAATACTGTTGTAAAAGTGTCTTGTGAGTTATTATAGAACACTGCTTTTCACTTCTCTGATATATGTCAGATATCTGTTTTGATAAGATTTTAGGAAGCTACTGCAGTGTATTATTTCCATCTTGGGATAGTAGCAGAATATTCTCCCTATGTTCCTGTAGAACTAGCTGTCATCTCTTCTTTGGAAGGTCTGAGTTAGTCTTCTGTGTACAACATTTTGCTCTTACTCCATTATTCCAATGCTACAGAGTTTCTTCACTTATTTGAAGTTTAAGCCATGAAAATTTCTACTCATTTGCACCTTGACTTTTGACTTTTGTCTGTCTCTTTGGGATTTTTTTTTCTTTTGATTTTTCATTCTTGAATGATTTCCTCCATCTTGATTAAGTGCACTTCAAGCAAGATGTATAAAGAGCAAGAGGGAGAAAGCCATTCTTGTCAAACTATCAAATGGGTTGCTTGGGTCATTTGTAATAAATAGTTCATCTAAGAAAATAATTGGTAAGAAAGTCATAAAAAGAAGATGGCAGAGAAGTAGCAAGCTGAGACTGCTTCAGCTAGCCGGAGATCAGCTAGATAGCTTATCTAAAGATTGCAAACACCTGAAAATCCATCGGCAGATCGAAGAGAAGAAGAACAGCAATTCTGGAAACAGAAAAACAACCACTTTCTGAAAGGTAGGACCGGCGGAGAAGTGAATCC